>NC_135349.1:15348836-15398836 GCF_023851605.1 Tamandua tetradactyla | reverse complement strand
AGGGTGGATTCAGCACACATGTGCATGAAGCCTGGGGAGGTGGAGAAGAAACATGGCAGGAGACAAGACTAAAAGACGGTAGACTGAGACATACTGTCAAGGACCTGAGTGTCTTTGAGCCCTAATGAAACTGTCATAAGTCAGTACCAAGTAGAGAGTGAAAGAGTCAGTGTTTGGTCTTCCTTGTTGTCATGGAGGTAAAGGAATGCTCAGCGGGACTGCAGGATGGGAGAGGTGAAAGCAGAGAGGAAGGTGGTCATGGTGCAGTGGAATGAACTGAATTGTGTACCCCAGTTTGCACAAGTTCTTGGTCTTCATTCTCGTAGGTGTGGGCCCATCGTAAACAGGATCTTCTGAAGATGTTACTTAAGGTGCGGCCTCATCATTCTCAGATTTGAACAATCTCATCTCCTCTCGTGATTTGAACCATTTCATTAACTCTGTAAGTTTTTTTGCTTTGTTTTGTTCCAAGAGAGAGAGAAAAAAAAGAAGAGAGACATGCCCCAAATAACCAGCTTTAACAAATAGCTACTGGTTTAAAAATAGTGCAGGGGTTTAAGTTTTTGCCTTTATCTCAGTGGTTGACCTTGCTAATACAGTATGTAGATCTCTTGCCAACTAATCGGCGGACTGTAAAGCACGGCTTCAAGCTGTGGTCAATGATCTGTAACAGGAATGAATGAGAGGGTTTTAGCAGCCAGGATCTGTAGCCTACTATCTGTATCTGACAGCTGTCACCCTCTCTGCAGAGGCCAAGGCCTAGACCTTCATTTAAAAGCAGCATGGCTGATCAGATTACTGGGACAGTGTGTCAAAACTGACTGCGCTGAACTAGGGAGACAGAAAGTAAATCTATAAATAGCAGTCTTGCTGCCTCCATGAAGCAGTGAAGGGTAACCAATATTGAGCAGCAAATGCAATGTTTAGTCTTTGCAGCCAGTGGGATACGACAGCAGCTAGATCAGAAGCCATGCTCTATGATATAATGTAATGGAAAGATCAGCTTTATGGGCAAGAATTTAAAAGAGTTACATTCTTGGCAATGGTAATGGTCACAGAGCAATAATTGGTTTGAACCAACTTTATGAGCTAACAAGGTTCCCTAGCACTTAATAATGTCCTCAGGGCACAGGGACTCAGCAAGTCACCTTTCCCATAATGTGCCGGCTGCCTATTTCCGACAGTCCATGGGGACCGCCAGTGTTGAAACACAGAGAGTGATAAAATAAGAGGCTCTCCATTTGATATCTATTACAGATGTCAACCGGGTCTTCAACCAGAACAGCTGCACAAAGTAGCTGGGGAGAGTGGAGCATTAGGGGGGTGAGTTATCTACAGACCATGCTGATAGCATGGCTTAGATGCTGGACATCACCGGGTTATAAATGAGCCAGCTGAAATTTTATACTATGTACCAACTCTTCCAAGGACCATTTGTCACTCTTCAAAGTTTCCGCTGATAAAACTGGGATGTCTAAAAATTTGTCAACAACCACAGAAAGTAATCCTGAGGTCATGTCAGAGGGTGAAAAAGAATGTGCTTACTTGACATCCTACAAACATAAACGGAATGCTGGTGGCGACAGTATTTCAAAGGTCTCTCTAGGTTGCAGAATTCCAAATCAGCTTTGGTGTGGCTTCCAAAGATGTGGTCATGGAGCTGGTATATTCCAGGAGCAGAGTCCAATAACCAAGTGATCACGGACCTGGTTTGAGTAAGTGAGTCCTCAGACCCCAGCACTGTCACCAATGCTTAGAGGCTAAGGCAGAACCAAGAGAGGCTAAGGCAGAACCAAGAGACAGGTACCGGCTATTTCTTAAGACTGCCTACCTTAGACCTTCCTCACAGGAGGTGGAAAAGATGGGAACTAGCAAGTATTTTTTTCCTAGGGGTACAACTTCCTTCGTTCTTTTTTTTTCTTAAATTGACTCTAAATAAAATATATATTTTAAAATAATAAAAACATAAAGAAAACAATATTAACCATTCATCATAGCACTCCATGTGCCAGTCACTCTTTTAAGAGCTTTATGTATAACCCATATAATTGTCACAACCTGATGAGGTAGGTACTCTTATTATTCCCATTTTACATTAAAACCTGAGACAGAGAAAGGCTAAGTAAACTGTTCAAGATTACACAGCTAATAAGAGGAAAAGTCAGATCTCAACTCAGGAAGGCTAGCTCCAAAGCCACTACATGTATTTCCCCCCTACCCCTGCCCGGCCCTGCCAAATACTGTATTAGAAAATAAAAATATGCAAAGAAAAGATCAAAGTGACTCATTCACAGCTATGTAGGAATCAAAACCTAAAGAACAGAAAGCCCATCTCTGGTTCTGAGGATCTGTGACTTAATGAACTGATTCTGCAATGTCTTTGCAGCACGCATTTCCTAAGCACCATCATCCTTAGGAACCATGGTAGGTTCGAGGGGTACAAACCTGAGTAAGAACCAGCCTCTGAGAAACCCAGTCTAGTGTTTTTGCTCATATGGAGCCTCTATGCTGGAATGCCATGCCCTGACACTCCTTTGCCTTAGCCTCTTCAGACACTAGAAAACATCTTTTATTTGGGGAATACAATGGGGGAGGAGGAGGCCACATCGCGGGAGGTGATCCGCTGGGAGGCGCATCCACCGCACTGTTCTCAGCCAATGGGAAACAACCACAGGAAGCATTTTGAACTGAGCTTCCTAGATAAACCTTCAGGCTGACATTCAGGCCTCTCTAAGCAATTGCTGCTGGCCATTTTGGGAATCCTGCTGGTAGTCTCTGCTGCCCAGAGTAAGATAAACCCAATTAAAAGTCACGTGTGTTCCCAAGGCTTTAAAAGGATCACAGTGGCTTTCTGTCACTAGGTTTTAAAATCCACAATGCTGGAATGGGGAGGGGAATGGAGACCATTTAATTCAAGCCCCTTTATTTAATGGGACAGAAAGTAGGGCCCCCAAAAGGTTAAGTGGCTTGTCCAAAGACAAACAGACAGAGAATGGCAGAACCTGGACAGGACTTGGGTCTGGGAATTCCCAACTGCGATATTTTTCTACAACCTCATTTAGGCATCCATGGAATAGGATGTAGTACTACGAAATGAGGAAATTCAATCAAGTCAAATGTGTGTTTTGAAAAGAGGTAAGTATGAAGAAATAGAGTTTGAAGAACATTCAACATTCATGAGGCGTATACATTTCAGGTCATTGGTGATGTTTCTCTGGTGCAAAGGTTTTCTTAATAAAGGGTTTCATTGGCCAGTTGGATCAAGACACGTACACACTGATTTTTTGCTCCTGGCAATACCTTAAAACCCCAGTTAGGCAGATACAAAAAACAGCAATGGCCTTGAGAGGGCAGCATGGTTTATACATGGCATACACATCTTAGAGGATTTGGAGAAATCTACAAGGGATCCAATGCTTTTCCACCTATTGACATTTACAAAGCAGTTTAAATCATGCATGAGAGGCCTCAGGCACATACAGTTCACAAAACATAACTCTGAGCTCCCAGGGAATTTAAGCTGACCAACACTCTTTATTAGAACCGACAGTGAAAGACAGCTATTGCGAAATTCGTACCAGAAATGCAATACCAAGATGACAGGCTTAATGCCAGTGGATATATTATGTAGATTACCAGAGTCAAATCTTTCTTGTTAAATAAGTTTCATGCATTCTCTTTCTCCTCAAGAATATCCTTTGGGTTTCACTGGGGGAGTATTCCTTAAATTCCTTAATCATTCATCATTCTTCAATATTTTGGACATGCTAACTTAGCACAAAAGATCAGATAGAGATATATAAACAGGGGAAACACTTAAACCTTTAAATGAACAACAGAGTTGAACTGTGAATTAAATATTTCAACGTTGTTTTTTGTATAATGTTCTAATATTTAATAGTTTTTTTAAAAGAATCATTTTCCTAAGGCCAATCCATTCTAGATACTGAATTCCCATGTAGCCTAAGATTTAAAAAAGATGTAATTATAAATTAAGGATAATTTCACCTGCATGCTTTAAAGGCCAAGAATTCTAAGGAAATAAGATAGTGGTTCTAATGAAAATTGGACAAGGACAAAAGACAGCAAACATACTTTCCCTGCCCAATCTACATAGAAATCAAAATACAATGTAGATGTTTTAAATTCTGCTCGACTAGGAGACAGAAAGAAGAGGTCAATATGACTGAGACCAGAAAAGGAAGTTATTGGTAATTTGGCCCTGGTGACCATCTGCCAAGGACAAATTTGGCATGGGCTAAATGTGAGTAAAACTGCTATTATTTGGAGGCTGCTTGATTTGGAATGGTTCAGATTATGTGCTTTCTTTCTAGACTTTCCAACTTGCCTGAACTTTGCATACACTGTGCTAAATGTTGTAACTGCTTCAGAAGACACTGCTTAAGTGACTTCTTCCACCAGGTGCCACCTTTTCTAAGCAACACAGCAACAGTCAATTAATTATAACTATACTCATGCTTCTCTAGTCAAGGCTCACCATGCTTGGAATGTGCTCAGGGGTTGTGTACACAGTATGTACCAAGCTGCCTTGAGTTTGCTTATCTATTACGCTCTAATAGTTACAGTGAAAGGGTTCCAATTTCTTGTCTGTAGTCTCAATAAATCATGTATAACTCTCATATAACTATTAATATTTTTCAAATATATGGAGATGGAGATACTGCAGTAATTATCAAAATACATTTTCCTTTTAGAAGCACAGTTGAATACATAGTAACCTTTTATTTCCTATGTATTGTGTTTTTTAGGCTATTTCAAACATACATAAAAATCGTGAATGGTATAATGAATCCCTATCCATCATTACCCAGATTCAACAATTATACACTCAATTAGCAACTCATAATGGCTAATCTTGTATCACCTATACCATATCCACTATCACTACATCTACCTTTCCAGATAATTTTTAAACAAATCCAAGATACCACCATTTTAACCATATATATCTCAATATATGCGTTTTATATTTTTACAATTATAAGATGGTAAAGGACAACTATAGCTATGAAGGGTTCTATTTTTTAAAAACATTTATAAAACTATCCATACTCAAATAACAAACTTAAGAATCACTTTTTCTAGATGCTGACATGGATTGCAATAATTTATTCAAGTTCAAAAGCAGAGACTTTATAATTCCTTTATAACTAACAGGGACTAAAAAACATGTATAGCTGGTGTTAAATGAATGATTCGCAATTTCCTGATTGATACCCATTCTATATGCAAACATAAATACATTGCATTATGGTAATCAAAGCCCAATACTTAACATTTCAATAGCATACGCCTGAAATAAAACCTCCTTAAAAGGGTTACATCTAGTGTTAAATGAGAGCTATTTCATGTATCCTGTAATTTAAGGAGAAAACTTAACGGCACTCCGCACAGGCAGGAGAGTCTTTCTACAGATGCTAATGAAGCTGCAGAAATATTTTTATGTGCTGGGTATAAAAATGCAGCAGTGAAAAACCTCGTGAACATCCAAGATCATGTGCAATACATAATTGACCCTTCAGATACTGGGGATGGAGAAGATTGAGGTAGTCTGACACCCTATAATCATCTAAATAAACTCCCCCAAATTTCCCTTGTGTGCTTACAATTATGTCTCTTAAAAATCACAGCAGTGAATGAATTATGTGATATTAATAGAACTGACAGCTGATGAATTGATGCAAGAAAAATAATCTACTGGTAACCTCAAATGAAACCACAAAGACATTAGGCTAATGGAAGTAAAATCACTCATTGCACTGTGATCTTACTTTTTTTATTATATATTAAAACAAAAAGCCAACCTAGACCTTCCTCTGGATATTACATTTTGAAATTAACCACAAAATATTTCCATAAAGGGGGCTTGTTTCAAAAAATCCATATGCTTTTTGATTTTTTCAAGGGTGAGCAAGCTTTCTGTAACACAGGGTGGTTAAACATGGAAAAAATGTTGCGATGATATCAAATAAGTGAAGATCACTGATCTGAAAATAGTCTACAATTACCATTTTAAGGGCAGAACACCTGTTTTACTTAGGGAACATACATATGCAGTACACTGCCTCACTATAATTATAAGAGTAAATGATGTCCCACAGTTCCTCAATTTCCATCTCTTTTCTCTGGTTTTCAGTTTTGCAGGTGGGGAGTACGATAGCCCATTTGAAAGAATCCACAGTAGATCACATCCCATCTCACCTTCTCAACCCCAACACCCCCAGTTCAGAATTTTTGAAGTGAGAAGCAGATTCCATTAAGAGAGACGAAGCCAATTAGATGTAACAAACTTTTTCTTTTAAAAAATCCTTCTATCAAAAAACTGAGTTTAAGGGTGCGCGGGTGGTTCAGTGGTAGAATGCTCTCCTTCCATGCGGGAGACCTGGGTTCAATTTCCGGACCATGCACCCAAACAAACAATTAAACAAACAAACTGAGCTCAAAAGAGGAAAAGCGCAACTTACTGGGAACATAAATACAGGTGGGAACACTTACAGAGGTCTTATAGCATAATAAAATCTCCTGCTACATTCAAAAAAGCTACTGTTCACCCATCATTTAAACATTTAGTGGTAAAATTACTTTTTTAAAATCTCGGGTCTTTATTTCAGAGAATCCCATCACTGCTAGGGAGCACAGCACATTAGGACTATAAGCATCATGCAGTCCAGTCTTCACTGATAAATAAACTACCCCTTACAACATACTGCCAAGTGGTTTGCCACTCTCTGCTTGGTGATGTCAAGCTCATTCTTTGCAAAGGCAGTCAATTCCATCTTTACTTAACTCCACTTTTAGATTTCAGCTCTATACAAGGCAGAGCTTCCTGTTTCCTTGCGGTTTAAACTCCATTCCCCAGGTCTTGCCTTAGAGAGCCCAGAGATGAATCTAATCTCCTTTTCACTTGAAAGATTTAAATACTGCATTTCAAAAAGTCATTGTATTCCTCAAATCTGCTCTTCTCCATGTAAACATTTACAATCATTTCAACAGTTCATAAGAATGGCTTCAAAAACATCTTAGTATTTGCTTCTTTGTTCATTCATTCATTCTTCAAGTAAATATTTATAAGTATTTCAATTCTTTTTCATAATACATGGCTTTAAGAGTATCTTAACATTTGCTAATTTATTTTGTTGTTTGTTCTTTCATTCATTCAGTAATCAGTGATTGAGCCTCTATCTCTATTAAGTTCCAGGCACTGTCCTGGGTGCTCTGGATACAAAGAAGAAATCAGAGGTCCCTAATGACAGTTCGGTAGGGCAAGTCAGACATGTAGACATAGAATCCTGATGTGCTGTGAGTGGTATTCTGGAGCTATGTGAATGGAACACTGGTGACATAAATGAGTGAGTACTCTACGGTCACCTCTAAATGCTTTATTATAGGCTGGCCTATCAAACAGGCCCTAAGCCAAGCTATTATTCACTTGGAGTCAGTTTTTTTCCAGTAGAAGTGATGGGTGGTACCATTGTAGCAGACACTGTTCACTGTGTACCCAGAAACTCTCCCCCTACTATTAGAAAAACCCAACTTTGTTTAGGTATTACATTTTATTCAAATATTAGCATGTTCTAAATGAACACATTTCAGTTCCCTTGAAGATACACTTAGGTACCAAAAATTTCGTAAGTCAGAATAATTCATTCTCTTACACTTTGTGCAATCTAGAAAGGTGTGAGATTTCTAATGTGAGCCTTGAAAGTTCATTGCAAAGCCTATTTGACTTTACTGGCAGGTTTCTTTCCTTTGTTTTCCCAAAAACTTTTTTTTAACTTCTGATTTTCCACACCAGTGCAAGTGTGGAGATGCATTGAACCAGGAGATGACCAATTGGTCTGAGCTAATCTGTGCTTGCTAGTGACTGGTTTGTGGCTGACAATGACCCAGTTTGGGTCAATGAGATATAAGGGCAGTCTGCTACAGGACCTCTGGGAAAGATTTTCCTTCTTGATAAGAAGAAACACAGAATTAAGGAGTAGGCCTGTCCTCTTCCTGTCGTGGGCACATGGTGTAGGGATATAATGCTTATACTTGTAGGGATATAATGCTTACTTGTAGCGGCCATCTTATGGCAAGGTAAAGCCAACGGACACTCAGAGAAGTCAAACTACTACTCATCTGGCTTTATTTCTAGATATCTAATTAGGTGAGATAATTAATTAAACAATATTATTATTTTAGGCCATTTTTGGTTAGGCATCTTGTTATTTGCAGTCACAAGCATCTCAAATGGTAAAGAGGCAAACACATTCTTAGAGCAAGTACCCTGGTGATAGGATTGGTTGAGCCTATGGTAAGACAAAAGAGAGGCTAAAGGGAGACTTTGGAGAAGGAATATGATCTACATGCTAAGATTTGGGAAGAGAGAAAAAAGACTAATAGGAAATTAAAACATTAGATGACAATGGCAATCCTGCCCTGGTTTGGAACTTCTCTTCCAAACCAGGGCAGTGGAAAGAACTATCTTATCTCACTTTTGCTCAATGCGCCAAATGTTTAAAACTTTCTGGTGTCTGATTTACCTAAAGTAAGGGAACTGATACTATGATTTATGTTCTAAAAAGCAAAGAAAATTAAATGTCCACAGTACTTTTCTAGACTTGGGTGGGATTTATAGCCTGGGCTTTCAATCTTTTGTCCCACTTTGACTTTATTTGGTTCTGCTCCTTTCAGTTATATAAACAAGTCCACAAAAACATCAACTGCATTTTCCTGGTATGGGATTATTATTAAAACCTTATCAAACCCTGAAACCTACAGGTTCCAGTCTCTTCAAGAACATCAACCAGTTTCATTCCTCTACCCCATAAGGTCAGTACCCCTTTCCAGCACAAAGAAGTTAAATGAGCATTGTCCAGACATCCCTGAAGATTGAGAGAATGATTAAATGAGCGGGAAGAGGAGTGCGTAGTTAGATTCAGTGGTCAACTTGGCCAGGTGAAGGTGCCTAGATCTACTGCTGTGGACATGAGCCAATGGCATGTGAACCTTATCTGTTGCTGACTACATCTGCAGTCGGCTAGGAGGCATGCCTGCTGCAATGAATGCCGTTTGATTTAATTGGCTGGTGCTTAAATGAGAGAGCTCAGTGTAGTACAGAAAAAAGCAGCTCAGTATACCTCATCTCAGCACTTGCAGCTCAGCCCAGGCCTTTGGAGATACAGATAGAAATCACTCTGGGGAAAGTTGTTGGAACCCAGAGGCCTGGAGAGAAGGCCAGCAGAGATCACCCTGAGCCTTCCCACATAAGAAAGAACCTCAGTTGAAAGTTAGCTGCCTTTCCTCTGAAGAACTAATGAAATAAAACCCCTTTTATTGAAAGCCAATCCGTCTCTGGTGAGTTGCATTCCAGCAGCTAGCAAACTAGAATAAGGGATAACCAAGAGATTAGGATTTAACAAAAGATTATGACTACTGACTCATTATATAGATATTTCTTTTTAATTTCTAGTATATGAGAATGGCCAGAAGGAAATACCTGAAATTACTGAACTGTAATCCAGTAGCCTTGATCTTTGGTAATGATTGTGTAACTATATAGCTTTTATCACGTGACCATGTGACTGGTACTCCCTTTATTCAGTGTATGGGTAGATGAGTAATAAAATAAAGATATGCATTAAAAAAAAATAGGTTGGGAATATGGGGGGAAAATACCACTACATAAACTATGAACAATAGTTATAGTACTACTTTAATAATCTTTCATCAGTTGTAACAAATGTAAATACTCTTAAAAAAATAGTAGAATTACAAAAAAGTGTTATCATTAATTGTAACAAATTTTCCACACCAATGCAAGTGTTGGGTGGGGGTGGTGGTGAATGGGAACCCCGTATTTTATGCATGACTGTTCTGTAACCCACAATTTCTCTAATAAAAAGTAAAACACTTTATCATAGTCCTCCACTTAGACTATCAAAGTCCAAACACTTGCATTGGTGTGGAAAATCAGAAGTTAAAAAAAAGTTTTTGGGAAAACAAAGGAAAGAAACCTACCAGTACAGTCAAATAGGCTTTGCAATGAACTTTCAAGGCTCACATTAGAAATCTCACACCTTTCTAGACTGCACAAAGTGTAAGAGAATGAATTATTCTGACTTACGAAATTTTTGGTACCTAAGTGTATCTTCAAGGGAACTGAAATGTGTTCATTTAGAACATGCTAATATTTGAATAAAATGTAATGACTTGATAGAAAGTTTACTAGAAAGCTTTATAAACAACCCAGTTTTCTTAAAGCCCTACTTCCACAATTTTTTCCCAGTTCAAACACATTCATTCAATAAACAATTCATTCAACTCCTTCTCCACATGAAAGACCATGTGAGGCATATGGGGCATAGTGGTGACCATGAAAGACAAGATCTTTAACCTCACGGCACTAACACTATAATGGAGGAGGCAGGCAATAAGTAAGTGAACATACATATGTATGTGAGTATGTAAATATATTTAAAAATGTTGGCTAAGGGCTATGAAGAAAAGTAAGGCAAAATGACATACAGTGATTGGGGTAGGGGTGGGTTTCTATTGTTTTGAAGAGTGGTCAGGGAAGGCCTCTCTGACAAGATGGCATTTGAATAGGGACCCAAGTGAAATGAGAGGACTAATCAAGTGTCCCTATAAGGGGACAGAACGTTCCAGGCAGGTGGAACCAATCTCCAAGATGCAAATGAGCTTCGCTTGCTGGAAGGACACACCAAAGGCCAGAGTGACTGGGATGGAGTGGTGGGAGACTGTGTTGGAACAGCAGGCAGGGGTGAGAGCACAGGACCTTGCGGGTTTCAAGCATCTTGGACTTCCAGTTCCTTGACTTCCTAGCCTCTAACGATTTGAAAATCATGATTCTAAAATTGGTATTATCACTGGTAAGATAATGATCATAAAAGATGTAGGGTGTGACATGAGAATGAGTGGCTGAGATGGAATGGAGGAAAAGACTACTGGAAGCAAGGAGGTCAGGAACAAAGAGGCCAGGGGTTCAGATGGATTGCTCATCAAGAATGATGACAGACCCCGAAGAATCCCAGAGTGATTTGATCAGTGAGTGGAAAAGTATTTGCAAGCCCCCTTTGGGGAATGGTGAGAGCGGGGAGAAATTCAACTTTCAGGGAGAATTCTTGATATTCTCACAAGCAGTGTGGACAACCAAAGCTATAGGCTGAGCTTCCAGTCTTGGGGTTTGTTCATATGAAACTTAACCCCACAAAGGATAGGTCAAGCCTACTTAAAATTTGGGCCTAAGAGTCACCCCCAAGAGAGCCTCTTTTGTTGCTCAGATGTGGCCTCTCTCTCCAGCCAACACAACAAGCAAACTCACTGTCCTCCCCCTCTCTGCATGGGGCATGACTCCTAGGGGCGTGGACCTTCCTGGCAACGTGGGACAGAGATGTTGGAATGAGTGGAGACTCAGCATGAAGGGACTGAGAAAAACCCTAGAATGAGCTGAGAATTAACATCAAGGGATTCAGAGAACCTTCTCGACCAAAGGGGGAAGAGTGAAATGAGACTAACTGTCAAGGGCTGAGAGATTCCAAACAGAGTTGAGAGGTTATCCTGGAGGTTATTCTTATGCATTAAGTAGATATCACCTTGTTGTTCAAGATGTAGTGGAGAGGCTGGAGGGAACTGCCTGAAAATGTAGAGCTGTGTTCCAGTAGCCATGTTTCTTGATGATGATTGAACAATGATATAGCTTTCACATTGAGACTCTGTGAATGTGAAAACCTTGTGTCTGATGCTCCTTTTATCTACTATATCAACAGAAGAGTAGAACATATGGAATAAAAATAAATAATAGGGGGAACAAATGTTAAAATAAATTTAGTTTGAAATGCTAGTGGTAAATGAAAGCGAGGGGTAAGGGGTATGGTATGTAAATCTTTTTTTTTCTCTGTTATGTTTTATTTCTTTTTCTGTTGTCTTTTTATTTCTTTTTCTAAATCAATGCAAATGTTCTAAGAAATGATGAATATGCAATTATGTGATGATATTAAGAATTACTGATTGTATATGTAGAATGGAATATCTTAATGTTTTGTTTGTTAATTTTTTTAATTAATAATTAAAAAAAAGAATGATGACAGAGGCTTAGTGGAAAGCAAGTGGTAAGTCAGGTGTCAAAATCTTCAACAAATGACGGGGAGAATGGTAGATGAGAAGGTATAGAAGTGGTAATTTCTGGTGGCATGGGTTTCCAAGCAGGATTTTTAAGATGAAGGGATAATAATATATCTATATTTATGTAGAAGGAAGTGAAGAAAAAGAAAATGAAGAAAAAACTTGCCCCATGTCCTTTTTATGTTTGTTTGTTTGTTTTGGGGTGCATAGTGTGGGAATCGAAACTAAGTCTCCCACATGGAAAGTCAGCATTCTACCACTGAACTGCCTGTGCACCCTCCCATCTCTTTTACCCCATGGGCAGGCACCAGGATTTGAACCCGGGTCTCCAGCATGGCAGGAAAGAATTCTGCTAATGAGCCACCGTTGCACTACTCCCTCCCCTGTCCTTGTTACAAGTGAGTGTATATATGTCAACTTTACATTCACAACATGCAATTTGATATACCTGGGAATCAAGAATACAACTTAGTTTGGCAATCTAGAAAGAAAATAAGATGAGTAAATTTTTTATTATTTTTTCATAACCATATTATCACCTTGCTTATCTGATAATACTCAGGAATGGGTTGTACTACAGTAGTATATTTTCTAGAAAGCTGAAGCTTACACCTTTAAGTAAAACATTTCACTATATCAAGTTGAAATCTTCCCTGCTTAGCTATTTAAAAATTCCCCACACTTGATTCCTTTGCACTTAATTTCGTCTTCTCTTGAGATCAGAAAACAAGACAGGGATCAGAAATTGTAGCTGTTACTGACAGTGACTGAAATGTAATGCCCCCGGGGGCTACTGTGTTAATGCTGGTGCATTTGTCCCTTCCCTGAAGGGTTCCCCAGCTGCTAGTAAAGAAGCTCAAGCCTACTGGAGAGCTGGTCCAGTAATAACAGCTTTGTCTCTTCCTGCTATGACTGGCTGCTTCTTACTGCTGGCAGCACATCTTGCAATGGCCATTTGTTCTTTCATTTTACAGTGTCTATTCAGGTGCCCAAGGGTAGGCAACACCTGGACCAAGGAATAAGTGCCTGGGCTTTGGGAACAATACATTGCTCTCAGAATCAGGCACTGTTTGCATAGCAGGAGCTGGAAGAGCTCTAGTTTCTGATACAGTGAGGTCTCCCCCGCTTATGGAAGCCAGGAAAGAATACAGGTGGAATTGTTTCCTGTCAATAACCAGGAAGCAATCAAGAGTTAAGGTGGAAACGCCATCCCACCCCACCTGGCCTGGATGCTTCTCATTGGGTGCAGCTGGCTTGTGTACATGGAGCAGACTGCAGAGCTTTACTTTGGGTATTCTTGGCCATTTAGTGAAATATTTCTGTGCTTCTATGAGCCTCACACAAACTCTCCAGCTCCTGGAATAGCCGCTGGAAGTAGGGCCTGGAGAAGTCCTGATCCTCGCCTCTCAGTTGGCTGGTGGATGTGCATAAACACAAAAGGTGACGCTGACAGTCAGCATCAGATCCGACTGCTCCCGACAACTCCTGTGATACAGCCACCTCCGGGACTGGAGGACACATCTGTGAGGAGATGTAGTAGCTGCCATCTGCACAAACTGCATTATTTAACTGCGCTGGCACTGATTAACATTTGCTGTAACCTATGGTAATGGGCTCTGGGGTTTTGCATGTCTGCTACACAGTGGCAGCTGATGTCTCCTGCTCCATCCTTAAAACAGGATGCTTTAATTTTTAATGGAGCACATGTTCGATTGGCTATACAAACAGGCTAATCTGCAAAGCATGTGCTCAATAACAAGCCCTGCTATGCCGCCAGAATACCAACATGCCTCAGTCAGGCTGGGAGGGGAGAGTCAAGGTTGGTGTTGGGAGAGCCAAGGCACAGGCACAGCCAGAATGCACTTGTGGCCTCCTCTGCAGCTTTCAGGGGTCTTCATGCAAGTCCCAGTAAGCAGGGAAAAGCACAAAATTGTGCATCCAGCAGGTTCAGGCCTCTGGTGTAAAGCCAGATGCAGCATTAAAGATGAAACTCCCCTCTGTTGCACAGGTATGATTAGAATGAGGTATGTGTGTCAAACTTAGAGTTGTTATGTGCCTTATATTCTGCTCAATGATGAGAATATAAAGATGAAAAACGTATAATCTTTGACTTCACAAAGCCAACATAAATTTACCGCAATGCCAATGTGATAAAGGCTACATTAGAGGTGGGTACAGAGCTATCTGGGAGCAAAGAAGAGGATGTCAGCGAGGAAGAGACATTTAAGTTGGGTTTTGAATGATGGGTAGGAGTTTATCAGAAAAACAGAGGGAAGGGCATTCCAGGTCTAGGCTGGAGCATGAAAGATGATACCTGGTCACGAAGGAGCATAGTATGTATGGACTGGCAAACTTAGACGCAATAATGTTGAATCTGAAATCATACTGGACTTCCAGGTTGGGTATCTGGTGAGAGGCTGGAAATCTGGTTCCAAAGTTTAAGAGGGAAAGTTAAGGCTAGAGATAGAAGCATAGGTGGTTGTTAATATACAGATAATGTTGACGATGGAAAATCTGAGAGAAATGGTATGGGATGAAAAGAAAAAGGATTGAAAGGTGGTGGACACCCTAGGGATATCAACATTTAATTTAAAGGATGTTTACAAGAAGTTGCTAAGAGAGGGTAATAAAGAAGATAAGGAAGGGGAGATTTCAGCAAGTGGGTAGAGGTCACAAGCCTCAGAGCAGTCCAGTAATTGAGGCCCAAGAGGCTTTATCATAGCCATCATGGCCCCTGAGCAGCCACTATGACCCTCATCCTCATCAGCACACAGTGTCCCCACAGCTATTATAACAACCCTCTCTGGCAGGTAATGTCACCACCCCATTTTCCAGATGAGGGAATGGGTCAGAGAGGGTACAATGCCATCCCTATGCCACACACTTACAGCCATGGTGGGAGACCTGTGCTAGGAACCCACTTCTCAAACTCTTAGCTCCCCACAGGACTGCGTCAGGCACTGAGGATACAAGGGACACCCGTCCATGGAGAGACGCTGGGGGAAAGGCTCCCAAGTCAAAACTCTGATACCATGGCCTCCTCTGGGATATTCACCAAGTGTGCTAAGCATACTCAAGGTTCTGAGAAGTTTTGCAGTTAAAAGCAACATACCAATGAAGCCAAAGTGTCATAATTTATTTAACTCACTCTTTCCCAAACTTATTTGATCATGGGTTCCTTTTTTCAAGTACATTTTTTTTAACATACCTTGGAAGAATTAATGAAATGCCATTCCAATGAATTCATAAGAATGCTTCTTCCAACAAGGTCTTGATTTTGAGTGGTTTGTGATTAGGGAAGATGGGTTGGTATCATTTAACCACATACTTGCAAAAATCCATCCCTTGTCTGTCCCCACTGTTCCTTCCAGGTATTCTACTATCTGTCATAATGAAAAATATTTAGTAGCTCATGTCTGTCTCTGCATCTGGGTAGGGGACACATTTTATCCATCTCTGAACTCACAGAGTCTAGCTCCATTATGTGGCACAGAAATAAAACAGTGAATATCTGCTACATTGAAGTAAAAGTTCTACAGTAGTGGACTAAAGTCAATTAACAGGGGCTCACACCTTCAACCCTCCTGAGCACAATGCTCTCATCATCTGAGGCCAACTGTCCAACATGACAGCTGATCATGTCCATCTGGGCTGACTTTGGGAACATTTGTTTAGACCTGCAGTGGGTGGGTGAGCTGCCTTCACCAGATGCACAACTCTGGCTCTCAGATGGACAGCTTCTCAGCTTCAGTAGCCCCAGGCTTCTCTATGGCCTGGCCATACAGGGGAGCAGACTTTGTTGCTAAGCATCCTACCCCTCTATCTCCAGGATGGATTCCTCTAGCCAGAAAGCCAGAGAGACAGGAAACCTCTGACTATCTGGTGGTTACATGTCAGTGAGAACATGTGAGCTGTGGGTATGCATGTGTTTTCCAATGGACGGCAGGGTATTTGGGGGACTGGGGCTCTGCGGTGTGCTTTAGAATCAGACTAGACTTGGGACAAGCCTCTGGCTGTACTTTTCACGTAGGACATATTACTTACTTTTCTGACACTCAATCCCTGAATCTACAAAATGTGCACAACAATCTCCGTACTGCATAGATTAAGCTTTCAATGAGATGATGTACATAAAATAACCTCTCACACAGCACATACAGTAGTTGCAGCTATACTCATCCTTTTTTAAAAAACTTTTTTATTGTATAGTATAACATATACAAAGTAAAGAAATAAAAAAGCAATAATTTTCAAAGCACTTCTCAACAAGTAGTTACAGGACAGATCCCTGAGTTTGTCATGGTTGAGTTTGTCATGGGCTACCATACGATCCTCTTAGATTTTTCCTTTTAGCTGCTCCAGAATATAGGAGGCTAGAAAGCTTAAATGGTTTTTTTATCATCACTTTTTTTTTGGTGAAAAATAACATATACTAAAAAGCAATAAATTTCAAAGCACAGCACCACAATTAGCTGTAGAACATATTTCAGAGTTTGACATGGGTTACAATTCCACAATTTCAAGTTTTTATTTCTAGCTGCTCTAAGATACTGGAGACTAAAAGAGATATCAATTTAACGATTCAGCATTCATATTCATTTGTGAAATTCTATCTTCATTATATAACTCTATCATCACCATTGATCCTTCCATCCCTCTCTTTAGGGGTGTTTGGGCTATGGCCATTCTAAATTTTTCATATAGGAAGGGTCTGTCACTAATATGGGATAGGAAGATGGAACCATCGGTTGTTTTGGAGACACTTGGCCCTCTAGGTTTCAGGACTTATCTGGACCAGGGACCCATCTGGAGATTGTAGGTTTCTGGAAAGTTACTCTAGTACATGGAACACTTGTGGAATCTTATATATTGCCTTAGGTGTTCTTTAGGATTGGCTGGAATGGTCCTGGTTGGGGATTGACAGGTTATGATAGGTGGTAAGGTCTAACTGAAGCTTGCATAAGAGGAACCTCCAGAGCAGTTTACTCATTCTTTTTTTAAAAAATATTTTTATTGAGAAATCTTTACATACATACATTCTATTCATGGTGTACAATCATTGGCTCATGATATCATCACCTAGTTGTGTACTCATCACCGTGATCATTTTTAGAACATCTGCATCAGTCCAGAAAAAGAAATAAAAAGAAAAAACAAAAAACTCACATATCCCATACCCCTTACCCCCACTCTCATTGACCACTAGTATTTCCATCTACCCAATTTATTTTACCCTTTGTCCCTCCTATTATTTATTTATTATTCATATATATTTTTTTTACTCATCTGTCCACACCCTGGATAAAAGAAACATCAGACACAAGGTTTTCATAATCACACAGTCACACTGTAAATCACCTTCAAGAATCAAAGCTACCGGAACACAGTTCAATAGTTTCAGGTACTTCCCTCCACTCACTCCAATATACCATAAACTAAAAAGGGATATTTATATAATGCATAAGAATAACCTCCAGCATAACCTCTTGACTCTGTTTTTCAGGCACTGAACTTTGTCTCATTTCTCTCTTCCCCCTTTTGGTCAAGAAGGCTTTCTCAGTTCCTTGATGCCAGGTCCTGGCACATCCTGGGAGTCCTGTCCCACGTTGCCAGGGAGATTTACATCCCTGGGAATCATGTCCCACATGGGGGGAGGGCAGTGAGTTCATCTGACGAGTTGGCTTAGAGACAGAGGCCACATCTGAGCAACAAAAGAGGTTCTCTGGGGGTGACTCTTAGGCCTCATTTTAAGTAGGCTTAGCTTATCCTTTGCAGGAATAAGTTTCATAGGGGTGAACCCCAAGATCGAAGGCTTGGCCTATTGATTTGGTTGTTCTCCTTGCTTGTGAGAATGTCAGAAATTCTCCAAATGGGGAAGTTGAATATTTCTTCCTTTCTCCCTTGTCCCAAGGGAACTCTGCAAATACTTTTTTATTCACTACCCAAATTACTCTGGGTTATATCAGGGCATCAAAGTAACTCGGATAAACCAACAAAATCTCTTACCCTATTAAAAATTCCATGTACTTATGGCATACAATGAAACTGACCATACAAGTTAAATTAGGAAATGCACTATCCAAAATATAAATTTTGCACCCAATAAACATCTCTCTCTTTGGTCTCACACAGAAGTTGAAGTTCCAAAATATGGATGATATCATCCTTTACCCTGTATTTTGATATATCTTAGTCCTAGCTAGATCAGCTTCATCATTTCTCTACTCAAAGTCTGATTATACTCATTCTTGATATAACATGCCTTTATCTTCTTTGGCAACAGGGCAGTCACTTAGTTGGGTGGGGGTGGGTCGGGGCACTGATGGTGCCTTTCCTAGAGGTGGGTTGGCTGAATAGTCACAAGGCCTTTTCATGAGGTCTCCCAGTACAATCTTAAAAAATCTTTTCTCAAAAATCATTAACTTGCAAATATTGAACTACACTTACCCTGTCCAAGTCCTTGGTCCCAAATTTAAAATGGTTCTTTTTATAGATACCAAAGTTGCCTAAACCTCCTTCAGTTCTCACTTGCTCTAGCTCATTAGAACAAGAAGACACTTTTCTGTGCTGCCCACATAGTTATCTGCCCTGTTGAAATCTGTATGTATCACAACTACAGCACAAAAACACTGTCTAAAGACCGCAGGCAGAAGGAAAGGGGTCATCCTAGCCCAGCCTACCCTTTGTCCTTTCAAGTGCTCATCAATCACTTCTCCCCCTTGAAGTTGTTCCCTGAGTAAGAGGTGCTTCATTTTCCTATGCACACTTCTAAGATGACACAGCACATGAAAAATGAATGCAATGGAAGAGAACTAAGTTCGCAGAGCAATGTCTGTACCATCAAAGAGAATGCAGGAAGACATGGAGGGAGGCTGAGTGACCAGCACAGAACATTTACCCTAAAACCTGGCCTGCGAATGGCTTTTGAGACATCCCACTGCTTATGGTCACTGCTGCCAAGTCCACTTTTCCACAGGTTCAAAAACTGAAGAATCGCAGAGTTGATATTCTCATTTATCACAGGAGCAAACTGGGGCCTGGAGAGGAAATGTTTGCTCCAGGCCTGGGGCCTGGTTTGTGACAGCAGTAGGACATGAACTGCCACGTGTGAGTGCTGGGTCAGATTTATTTCTTTCTAATGCACTATGTCACGTCTACTGCCACCAACCCACCTGATTACTCAGATGGTCAACAGAACTGCCAGAGAAATGTTTGTGCCAAAAATTCAGATGTTTCCATCATGGGTACCATGGGTTGCTTTGCCAATATGGCTGAAACTATTTCAGTCACTTTCTGTCACTCCAGGAAGCCCACAGGCCTGTCACTGCATTCAGGTGTGGGGGATTTGGGCCATCAAGTACTTTATTTAGGCTCTCTGGAAAAATGAAACTGTCAATTAAATATTAATCACATATAAACCATGGATCTAAATCAGTAGGGGAATCATTAAGCAGGAAGAATCATTTTTAAATGCAGAAATTTTTTTACCAAAAATTTTCAAAGGCCTCTCCTCTTGTTCTCTGTCCCCTGCCAAGTAAATTGATTTCAAAACAAAAACAAAGCTTCTATTTTCCAAGCACAATGACAATATCTAACCAGAAGTTTCTTTTGCGGAGATCTTGAATGGAAAAATTCAGTTTCTTAAATCGTTCTAAATCTTTGCCTCTGATTGGGTTCATTAATAAACATGCTGATTTTGTTATAGGGAGAGACATATGGTATAATCCGCTAACAGGAAGAAGTATTTTGCATTTTATTATAGAAAACAAACATGCAAACAGGTTCTCACAGATGGTTTTCTTAGCTTCTGGGAGGGAAAAAAGCTTAATAATGCTTGAAACTAGATTTTCTCTTTAACAATAAAAAAATATCCTCATACATCTCTAGTGGAACAGCTTATAAATTAGATTAAGTTCCACTCCAAGGTTTTAACAATTTAGAACTCACTTTTTCTCTGGTTTAAACACATACACTCTCTCTCTCCTCTACTCCCTCCCCCTCTTCCTTCTCCTCTTAGAAACATCAACTTGCTCAGAGAGGCAAAGATAATTCAGCAACACCTCACTTAGCTATCATCATAAAGGAGTAAGGTTTTTCTCACAAATAAATTTTCCAGATAATTGATGCTAACCCTTTAAAGTCATAAAATTGGTAGTGATGGTAGTTTTCTTTTTTTAATAGACTTTATTTTTTAGAATAGTTTTAGATTTATAGATAAATTGAGATGATAATGATGTTCTCATATGCCCCCGTTTCCCCTCCTACTTACATCACATACTAGTATGCTACACTTGTTACAATTACTGAACAAGTAATGATTCCCTATGATTAAGTGTAAGTCCACAGTTTATTCAGATTGCCTTAGCTTTTATTTATTTTCTTTTTAACTGTTCCAGATCCCATCCAGGGTACTACATTACATTTAGCTGTCATGTCTCTTTAGGCTCCTCCCAGGCTGTGGCGGTTTCTCAGACATTTTTTGTTTTTGATGACCTTGGGAGCTTTGTGGAAAACTGGTTAGGTATTTTGTAGGATGCCCTACTCTTGGTATTTGATGTTTTTCTCATGATAACATCGGGATAATGATTTGGGGAAGGAAGATCACAGAGGTAAGGTGGCTTTTTCATCATATCATATCAAGGGCACATACTGTTAACATGATTTATGATTACTGATATTGACCTTGACCACTTGGCTGAGTTAGTATATTTCAAGTTTCTCCATTATAAAGTTACTCCATACCTCCTCCTCCTCCCTGTCCCTTTCCTTCTTTGGAAGGAAGCTACTACGTGCAGATCTAAGGATCTGTATTTGATCATTTATTTTTATCACTGTGGACTTATGGGTATTTATTTTACACTTTGTATCATAACCCAATTCTACTTTATTTTACTGTTCAAATTGTTCTAGCCTTGGCCATTGGGAGCTCTTTTAGTTGGCTTCTGTGCTCCTTTGATATACACCATTGATGTTTCTTTTTCTTCTTTCTTTCTTTCTGGCACTACTAGATACTCAAGGCTTATCTTTCCTACCCTAATACTAGATAAGACATTTCTCCAAAAAGCCTTAATTCCTTACACTGGAAAATGTATTAGAAACCAAGATCTGGGCCCTAATTGCGTTTGTTGCTACCATGGGAACATCTCTTTTAGGTGCTCCTAGCTGACTGAGCACAGCAATATAGATGTGTATACTAACCTGTGTACATACACATATCTAAATATCTCTACATGTACTCACCTTTATTTGTATTAGACATCATATTGATGTCCAACTATTACTAATACATTACCACATGGATCCTTCTAGCCTTCTCTCCTTGTTCATCTGTAAATTCCCACTCCGACAGTGAGGAACCTGGCTTGATGGTGGGTTCTTAAATTTTACTTTATTACCTTTTCACTTTTTGCTATTTCCTTATAAATATCTTTTAAAGAAGCTAAGAGAACTAATGTGCTCATTCTGCAGTGAATGAGATCTAACTTTTGTGAGGACAGAGAATTATCACTGTGAAAAATAACTGATCAGCTCAGTTATTAATCTTCAGCTCAGAAACCAAAATCCAAATCCAAAAAGATCCTGTCAGGCTAGAAGAATGGGTTCACTCTAGTAATCTAGAATTTAGTAGGGGTAATTATAAAAGATTATACTTGAATCTAATTCATCAGCACCGAAGAAATGTATGGAGCAACTTACTCACTTATCCAATGCCCTCAGAGCCTACTACCAAGACTGAAGAGACCCTTCAAGTGGCCTGCCGACAGTGCTTTTAAATTCTTCAGTGCGAGGCTTGCATTGGTAGATGGACAGGGAACATATTTGGAATGTTTAATGCTACTTTAGCCTACTCCTTCACTGTCAGCTATCGCCCTTCCACTTTTTGGTGTCCTTTGTATTTAATTCTTTGATATGCCTCTTCTCCAATCCCCTTTCTAAAGCATAACTGCTAAAACACCAGGAAACAAAATACCCATGCCTGTTAAAACAACATGTAGGCTTAGAGATGAGTTCCTCGGGGACTCAGGCTTTCCAGTGGGTACATAAGTGATCTTGGCTGTGTGGTATCTATCTCTGTCACTCAGGGCATGTTTGTTTCAGGGGCTTTTATGTCTGCTTGGTCAGGTTGTTGAAATAGCCACCCACTAAGAGAAGTTTCAGGAAACCACAAGTCTATGCAAAGTGGCGTGTTTATTCCTATGTTAGAACAGTTATCAGTCTCCCTTCTTCCTCCAAGGACCTTATTTGAAATTGGGCAAGTTGGCTATTTTGTTCCCTCCTCTATATCATAAACGTAATCATGGAAATTTGCCAAAAATTAGGTAAGCTCTATTCCTTAAAAATCTGTACCAGGCAATAAAAAGAAATAAAAGGTATCCATATTGGAAAGGAAGAAGAAAAACTGTCTTCATTCACAAGCACCATGGTCCTTCCTGTACCTAAAACTTCCTAAACTTTAATAAAACAAAGTTGCAGTATATAAGATCAACATATGAAAATCAATTGTATTTGTATATACAAGCAATGAAAATTTAGAAGCGAAATTAAGAAAATTCCATTCACAATAACAGCAAAAAGAATTAAATATTTAGAATAAATTTAACAAGAAAAAATGTAAGACTTGTGCACTGAAAATTACAAAATATTGCTGAGCGAATTAGAGCAACTTTAAATAAATGGAAAGCCATTCCATGTTCATGGACTAATTGACTCAATATTGTTAAGATGGCAATTCTGCCCAAATTGAACTGCAATCAGTATAAAAACTCCAGAAGACTTTTTTTTTGGTAGAAAATGACAATCTGATCCCAAAATTCACATAAAAATGCAAAGGACCCAAATTAGCCAAAACATTTTGAAAAAGAACAAAGTTGGAGGACTCACATTGCCCAATTTCAAAACATACTACAGGGCTACAGTCATTCAAACAGTTTGACACTGACCTAAGGAAAAACATATAGATCATAGGAACAGAATTGAGAATCCAGAAATAAATCTTTATATTTATGGTCAACTTACTTTGGACAAAGGTACCAAGCCATTTAAATGAAGAAAGGATAATCTTTTCAACAAAAGGTAATAGGATAGCTGGACATCAACATGCAAGAGAGTGAATTTAGACCCTTACCTTACACTATACATAAAAATTAATTAAATCATAGATCTAAATACAAGAGCTAAAATTACAACACTTCTAGGAGTAAACATGTAAGAAAGCCTCTATGACCTCAATTATTCTTAGATACAATAAAAGTATGACCTATAAAAGAAAATTGATAAAATAGATTTCATCAAGATGAAAAACTCTTGTGTTTCAAAAGACACCATTAAGAAAATGAAAAGATAAGCCATTGACTGGGAGAAAATATTTGTAAATCATATACCCGATAAAGGACTTTTATCCAGAATATATAAAGAACTCTCAAACATAAATGGTAAACAACCCAAATGTCTGTCAACAGACAAATTCATAAACAAACTGTAGTCTATGCCTACAGTGGAATATTATTCAGCGATAAAAAGGAATGAGGTTCTGATACATGCTTCAATGTGGATGAATTTGAAAACATTACGCTAAGTGAAAGAAGCCAGACAGAAAAGGTCACATATTGCAAGGGTCCATGAATCTGAAATACCCAGAATAGGTAAATCCATAGAAAGAGAAAGCAAATTGGTGGTTGTCAGGGGATGTGGGGAGAGGAAAATAGGGAGTGACTGCTTAATGGGTAAGGGGTTTTATTCAAAAGCGGTAAAAATTACTTAGAACTAGATTAAGGTGGTGGTTGTATAACATTGTGATTATACTTAATGCCAATGAATTATTCCATGGTTAATTTTATGTTGTATGAATTTTACCTCACTAAAAGTATTTTTTAATCAATTATAAGAAGACAAACAACTTACTAAAAACTGGACAAATGATTAGTGTACTGTTCAGCAATGAAAGGGAACTGATGATACATGCTGCATACAACATGGATGAACCCCAAAACATTATGCTAAATGAAAGAAACCAGACGCAAAAGACTATGAATTATATAAATTCTTCTTCTATGAAATCTGGAAAAGGCAAAATATAGACACAGAAGACAGATTAGTGGATGCTGTGGGCTGAGGGTAATAATGGGGATTGACTGACTGCATATGGGCATGAGGGATTTTATTCCGGAGATAAAAATACTCTAAAACTGAATTGGGGTGATGGTTACACAACTTTAAGCTTCCTAAGAATCACTGAATTGTATACATGTAGTAAGGATGAATTTTATGGTATGTAAATTATACTTGAATAAAGCTGTTAAAACAAGCTGAAAAAATATTACGTACACTTTTTAATTCCATTTAAAAAGAAATGAAAACATAAAACAAAAAAGCAAAAGAAAATAAAATCTAAAACTGAGCTGCACAGGCAAGGCCCACATAAAAGGGCTTGGGTGGCCAGGCAGTACACACCTATGCTGGTTCTTCTTGAGAGCAGAGCTGGGAGGAGTTTTTCTCTCAGTACTTAATGCACTTCTGTGCTTGAGTATTTTTTTATAACAAGCATGCATTATGTAAAAATTTTTAAATTGATTTTTTACCTGCATTTTTACATATCCATAATTAAAGTTTAATTTTGGTTAATAGCCCAAGCAGATAACATTCTTTCATCACATATGCACTAGCACAGGGAGACTATGCTAAAGGCACTTGATACATCTTATTATTTGTTTTTAACTTTTTAATATGGAAAATTTCAAATATATTCACAAGTAGAAAGAATGGTTTCATAATCTCCCATGTAACCATTTCCTAACTTTGACAATTATCATCTCACAGCCAATCCTGTTTAATCTTTACTTATACCCACTTCCCCCATGCCTTATATTAAGGCTTAGAAGAACTAAGTAGCCTATTATGCTGCAATGCAAAAATGGAAACATAAACCCCTCTGAGACGGTGAAATGCCTGAGTGTGGAGAAGCAGAGATAAATTCTCTGAGAATGCTCCTCGAGCCATAAAATGGTTTCTCTTCCCAGGAGAAAAGGCTTGGGTGAGACCGAAAAGGAGGAAGAACATGGTTGACTAGACAGGTCAAAAAGAGATTGTGCTGCTCACACTGGTCTGTTCCTGGTCAAACATGCCGGGACATTTTTCTAGGAATAATCTGCTTATCCATGGAAGGTGAATGAGGTTAACTTTCCCAGGGCACTGGGGTACCATTTCGAGCACTTGGATGAAATTCTTTACCAAGTGCTGTCTCTTCTGGCCCTGGAAGAACTAACCACCCCACAAGGAACAGTCGTTTGTGCCTCAGGCCGGTTATGAGATTAAACACCCTGTGAACTCCAGCCGCACAGGAACTTGCCTCCCCAAAATAGGATACCTAAACCGTCAAGGCTCTTCTGTGGTTGGCCGTGCCCTAGCCCAGTGACCGTACTCCAAAACCAGGCATGCCTGCTAGCTCAGGAGCCATCCCCCAGCCCACCACCTTCTGACCTGCACCCTGGCGAGATCTCTGCCTGAGTCCCTTTATCTCTGAACCTTGATGTTCCCTTACTCTCAGCGCTTTCCCACAGATGATCTGGTTTTTAAATGCAGGGCCTTCTCGAAATCCTGTTTCCTGAATCGTCATCTGGGATGAAAGCGCTAGAATGAAGCCACCAAGGAAGGGAGATTTCAGGTCTAGCCAAGCCCAGGCTGCTTGGACTATAAAACAAGGTACTCCATGTCCTTGTTTTCATGAGAACAGAGTTTAGTTCCCAAGCACATAGGTCCCACCTCCTCCAACTATGTTTAGCCCCTTCAATATTTAAGACAAGCTTCAGAACTCAGAACCAGGAAAACAAGCCATGTTTATTTGATGGAGAATGTGATCAGCTGCCATCAGCCCCCTAGCGTACCCTGAAGCCATCCGAATCTCAAGTGAATCCTGCTAAAACTCCAAACTAATTACTTTGTCAATCTGAAAACACACCTCTGAAATGAAAATCAACATAGCCTCTTTGCGGCCAAAGAGGAAAGTCATCATTATTATTATTACTATTATTTGTTTTAATTTTTATTGTTGTAAAATATATACAACATGAAATTTTCTGTTAACCACTTTCATGTGTACAATTAATTCGGTGATATTAATTATGTTCATAATATTGTACTATCATCAGAACCATCCATGACCAAAACTTTTTCATTACCTCAAACAGTCGTCGAAATTTATTAAGCAGTAACTCCCCATTCCCTACCTTTGTCCTCAGCCCTGATACCTGAAATCTACTTTCCGTAAGTGAAATGAAGCGTTACCTGTCCTTTTGTCTAGCTTATTTCCCTCAACATGATGCCTTTAAGGGTCTTCCATGTTATCACTTTCCTGCTTTTTAAAGTAGAACTCACTGAAGGTTGAAAAGAATGACGAATATTAGTGTTTGAGGGTAATTATCTGAAGTTCCATTTGTGTTACAATGTAGAGTAAGAGGTCGAGTTAATGTGCGAAATCAGTCTTGCATATCTTTAACAAAATTTGTGTATGTGTGTGTTTGCTCTTTTAAAAGACTGTACAAACATCTAATAATTGAGAATTTATTAAGTTTTCTATTTCAGGTTACGTTAAAGTTTTATTATGTTCTATTTTTACTTTATTCTGCTTGGATCTTAAATGGAGCAATTTAAAATTATCATGCTAGGTGCTTTTTCCAATATATGCAAACTGCTTCAATAGCTCTTTTAAATCTTATAGCAGGGGTAATTTCTTGGGTGACTGATAAGATTACAGAAAGTCATGAGAAATGTAAGCCCATATTTCATATTGTAGCTGTTTCAATATGTTTAAAATTCCAGAATTTTAAAAGCTGCAGTTTACTTTGCTATTATATGTGTGATGCCCCAAATTTCTATTACTTCAGATTATCTGTCTCCATTTCCTCATGAATCTACTTTGTTTTTGTTTTGAATATTTTGTTTTTATAGCAATTGTCATTGTTTTTAGTGTCCGATTCAGTGGTATGATTATTATTTTTAATAATTGTGCCTTTTTTGTGTGACCTTGAGAAAGAAACTTAACTTCTCTGGTTCAAACCCTTCCGGTTACATTGCCACTGAGTCAGAGGCCCTTATTACGGCTGGTTAAGGCTAAGTGAGATGTTAGGTATTCATTCTTGATGTCTGTGACTGGTCATCAGGAAACCTTTCTTAATGTCCAGTATATCATTTTCCAGTCTGATGACTTTAAATACCCCAAGATCTCCATTTGATTCTCAGCAATAAACAGATTTGCCAGGCTTTTACTCTTCGCACTTTCCCAGCAAACCTCCTTTTAGGTAGTCCTTAACTTTTAAGTATAAAATCCAGGCACCAAATCCTAAAGTAGAAAAGACATATATAATTTGGGTTAATTAAAATGCCTCCAAGTGAACAGGTGACAGATGTCAAGCCTCCTGGCACCAGGAAGAAAGCACTGCAACAGACTATTAGGATTCCTGTGCTAATCAGGTAATAGTAACTTGGGTAATTAGCAAATCACACCAAATCTTGTTTAAGTCCCAAATCTCATTTACAGCCTTTTAGAGACACTGTTTAAATACAAAGGACACACTCTCCTACAGAGGAAAGATGCCTGCTTACTGGGGCAGACATCCCAGCTTCCTTCTCTATTAAATCCATTTTAATTATGAACTCTCCAGATTTAATTCGCCAAAACCTTAAAGAGAGAGTACTTGTCCCTTTGCTTTTGCTAAGGAGTCAAGAAGCCCTAGACTCTGGAATTCAGGTGGCCTTCAAAGACTCAGCAAGTCTCAGATCAGAAATAAGGTGACGGCTTTGTCACTGGTCTACCAAGGCATTTCCATACCGTTAGGAAAACTACTCCTACTTTGCCTACTTTAAATTCACATGTAAGGGATTCAAACAATTAACACCCTCAACAAGAGGAGGCCCTTGGTTCTGAGCCCAGGAGCAATAAAGTTACCATAAGGCCTGGTGCACTGGGGTTCTCACAACCCCAGCTCATTGGCCAGTGTGCCAAGGTTGGAGCAACAACTCAGGCCTGTACTTCTGAGTCCCTCCCTCCTCAAGCTCATTATTTTAAACCATTTTTATAGAGTCCTTTACAACACTCCTCCCCAATTTGGATCTAAAAGTACATCTGAAACATTACTGAATTCCAATCCTGTCATCCTGCTCAGAATAGCTCCTACTGGGCTTGTTTCTACAAGATAGTCGGTTTAAGCCTAGGGACTATTGGGTGTCACTTTTCCATGTTCCTTTTTATCTAGAGAGTGTCAGAAAAATGATATTGAGCTCTAAGCATTGCCTCAGTGTCCAGCTGTCTCGCCTCCTTAGTGCTTAGAACTTAATCTATTTTCCCCACTTATTTCTATTTATAGTCGCTTACCCAATCACCACCATTCTGGAGAAGGGAGAGGTCAGGGAGATGCTGTCATGGAGAGGAGAGGAACCTGAAGTCAGCTTTGGGCAGCAGGATCAGAGAACCTGGATTTAAGACAGAGCTCAGCTACTTTATATAATTGGGTGACTTTGGACAAGACTTACAGTCTTATACTAACAGAGTACCGTCTGTTTGATGGGAGCAAGACCATTTCTCCACTGACTACAGAGGGATAAAAGAAATAAAGGAGAGAATGCATCAAGCAAGCCTGCTGAGGAGAGGCAGTGCCACGTAGCAAGCTTGAGGCACCACCTGGATATAGAGCCTTCGCCTCCCATTCTCAAAGGAAAACTGCTTGCCTGGCTTGTTGGTTTCTACACAGCACTGCAGGAACTGACCAGCTATTCTCAAAGAGAATCCTGTATAGTCAGTGTCCTGCTTGAAGATAGGTTTAGGAGAGCAAGATGGTGGAAAGAAAAAATATTGGGATTAGGAGTTAAGATACTTGGGTTCTAGGTACAACTCTATTGCTAACCTATGTTAATTAGTGATCTGGAAAATAAAGCAAATTTTCAGGAAGACAGCTGGTGAACTCCCAGGAAGGAAAACAATGATTCCCAAAGACAACATGGATTTATGAAGAACAAGTCTTTAGAACAAGACTTTTTTCAGAGGGATATGAGTTTGCTAAATTTGGGAAATAATGTAGATAAGGCATATCTGTATTCAGTGACACATAAATAAGCTTTCACATGAAATTCAAGTGGTCAAGACAGAGAAACGTGGTTTGGAACAAAATGCAATTTGGTGAATTCATAAATGCTTGAATGATGTGCCCAAAAGGAACAGATGAAGGTCTCTATCTAATAGTGTGTTCTTTTTTTACACTATCAGGTTCCACATTCATATCAGCAAAAACAAATGAACAAAAAAACCAATTGATGGTGATTGCAGGACATTATCTGATGACAAGCTGCTGCAAACAGCAAGCTTTTTGTCACCTTTCAAACTTTGCATATGCAGTTCCAACTGCCTGGAATATTCTTCCCTAGCTCTTCCATTGGCCAACTCCTATTCACAAATATCACGTTGCTAGTCTCTTAGGCTCCTCTGAGTTTCTGCATCTCCCATCTCATGTGTTGGCATAATAGATTGGGATTGTACAGTCAATGGTCTGCCTCTCCCAATAAACTCCTTGAGGACGATGACTGTTCTTGCCTAACTCTCCACAGTATTCACAGGCCCAGCACAACATCTGGCACATATGGTTTTGAATTTGCATATGACATAAAGCTGGGAATGGTAGTATATTGGATCATACAACAAAGAACCAAATTATCTTAAGAGACTAAAAGAATGGGTAATTCTGATAAGATGACCTTTAATTAAGAGTAAATGTACTTTGCACATAGGTTCAGAAATGACAAATACACAGGCCTAGCTGAAACAGACATGCTTAACAGCTATATATGTGAAAAAAGACTCAAATTAAAGTTGGAATAAACCAAGGCTCGTGAGAAAGTACTGAAAGAGCCAATACCAGTAAAAGACAACAGGAGTCCCTGTCAAGGGCCACGATAGCCTCTCACCCAATTCTAGGTAGCTCAGATCTCAGAATGAACAAACTACAGCAAGTCTAGAGGAAAGTAGCTAGAATGACATAGGGATGGAAAGCCAAGAAATATGAGGAATGGCTGAAAGAAGTAAATGTATTAAAGAAAAACTTAGCTAAGAATATGACAACTGCTGTAGAACGTCTGGAGGGGTACCAGATGGTGAGCAGACTGGATTTACTCTACGTGGATACAGAAAGAGTAGAACCAATGGGAAAAAGTAACAGAGAGCAATTTTATTTCATATAGTGGGGAAAACCTCATATATTAGAGCTATTCTCAGGGTACTTGCTCAGGACTAAGCTTTCCAGCACAGGATTCAATCAGATCACCTCTCTCTGTGACGCGGAAGACATTTACAAAGGTAAAGGTCTGCATTAGACAACCTCTCTTGAGTGCAAATCAACCCTGGGGTTCTATCACCCGAAGGAAGTCATCCTCTACACCTCTATGCTTCACCTTTCTCATGGATCAGAGGAAAAGGCAGGCATAGCCAGGGTATGCAGGAAGAGGCTGAATGGTGTTCAGGTTTGAGATATGTTGGCATCAGCAGCTGATGGCTCTTTCACTGCACTCACTGGAGATGTAAGCCTGAGGAGACCAACACTCAGCAGCTCCAAAACCAATAATGTGAATCTGGAAACCCACAGGGACAGCCAGTAAATAGAGCATGTGATCTCCAACCTCTCCTTAAAGCCAAAGCCTAAATGGCTCCTACACCAAAGACATCCGGGCAGGCAAAAATGGCTTTCACCAAAATCCAAGAAAGCATTTTGTGCTTCCCCAGTTGGCTGCTGAGATGAAGGGCTTTTTGTTCTTCATGGGGGTATGTAAATTCTTGGCACTGCTGGGGAAAGCAAAGAGACTATTTTCATGAAAAGGCATTGTGCAATAGGCTGCTCACATACCTGCAAGGGGGGTAGCTCTGCCCTTACCGAAGACCGAGGCTGGGAGCAAGAAGCACTTTCTTCCCCTGAGTTTTCTGGAACCTTTTGCAAGTCCAGGAGGACAACCACCATCTCCTTCAAAACCCCCCCAAACAACAACCCTACCACCCAAGAAGAATGACTGTGAAGTATTTTATTTTCAGTTTAGCTAGGCTGCTGGAGGTAAAGGACCAAGCAGAAGGCAGGGTGCCAGGAGTTCCTTTTCCCTGAGGCCATCGTCCAAAAACAACTAAGAAAAATGAGACTGGAAAAAAAAAAAAAAAGAAATCCTCAACACCACAAAAGCTAATGGCTGGAAAACGGGGAGGAGTGGAGTGGGATGGTTGGAAACTGGGCTTCATTGGTGGCTGAGTGGATGGCTTACATAGATTTGCAGAGAGGAGGCCCAGCCTTGTGCCAACACCCCCACATCCACCCCACCAAGACAGGCAGACAGTGCTGGTTTTGTTAGCAGATTTTTTTCTTCTGGTGGGGTGCTTTCTTACTGCACAGCAGGCACTAGAGTGAAAGCTGACAAGCACTGGCAGAATTTAAAAAAATTGCTGCCACTTTCTCACAGACGTCCATTATGTCCCCGGAGCCTTACGATTCACAGCATAAAAGCATAATCAAGAGAAATCATGGTTCAGCTCAGTCAGGGATGGGCAGAATAGTCCATTTAACTTTATGTTAAAAAAAGGAAAATAATTGGACCAAAATTTGTTTGAAATGGGAGTAGGAAATGGCTTGTTTTCAATCTATTTCAAATGAAAAAAAAACCCCATTAAATACTCATTGGGAACTATTTAGTTTGGAAACACGTTTAGTATTCCATGGGCAATGTACATTAAAAGTTGCAGCACAGCATAATCTGTGCAAAAACTATCTGACAACCTGATGACCTAGTTCTACAGGGCTTCTGAAAGAGGGACTGGCTGGGCTCAGGCAGTTCACAGCCTAGCTGTTGGCTTCCTAATAAAACCTGCAAGTCTGAACTGGCTGGAGAACAGGAAGTCTTTCAAGTTGACAGAAAGTCCCAAACTACCTTCTGTTGGCAAACAAGAATATGGCAGCTGAAACCCAAGAGAGGCTGAAGACAGTGGGAAGTGAGTCATACAGATGAAGAAAATGAATTCTTAGCCCCACACCATGTTGTGACTATACCATACAAACGAGAGCCAACTCTCCCACTCCCTGCCAAAATCTCGGGAGGCCACAACCCCAGAGAATGCCAAACTTTATATGATGCATGATCTCCTTTTATAACATTCCCAGAGGCAGCACACTGGGGATAGATGCCTCACCAAGTGGCTGGCCCAGAGTGGCACTTGTCATGCACTGCAGTCATCTCCCTCCTTCAGTCCACTCTACCTTTCAGCTCAAGGTCTACTACTCCACAGGTGGCTTTGTTAGGAAGTATGCCCATGGAATTCACTAAGCAGCAAGTGCCAAGGGGTCAGGGCTTTTTTTTTTTTTTAATCCCTTTCTGTTCACCCAGAACTTAGCACTGTACCTGGCACACAGTAGGTGCTCAATACATGTTTGTTGAATGAATGGATATTCTATGAAGGAATTAGGGAAACTCTAAAGGGAAAGGATTGATAAGGAGTCTGGACAGCTTGCTTTAAAGCACAAGAAACACGAATTTTAAAAATTCATACATGCTAACAATACAAGAACCAGATACTTTACAGATAAGTAACAAATTTGTCAACAAACTACCTTTAAGTAAAATAGGAAATATTTGCCCCTGATAACAAAGGCATGTGTGCCATTACTGTCTGACACACCGGAGATGTTATTTATCTTTTTGGGAGAACAAAGGCCACGTGTCACAGCTGTCCCATGTTCTTACAGGCCCCTGAGTATCCTTGATTTTCCTCAGTCCAAATATTCTGCTCAGTGGAATAACAAACTGCTTATGTTTCTCAGTCTATTGAAATATTTACATTCTTTTCTTACCTGTGTTTTTTGCCTCTCTTCTGTTAATGCTCTCTTTGTGTCCTCTTCTATTTAACCTTTACGGTTCTCTGAAGGATACACTGGATCTCAGTTGAGTACCATTTGATGTCTATTCCAGAAGAGAGCTGGATTAGCACTCTCCCCATTCCCCTCCATTCCCCCCTCCCCACTACACTTTATACCAAATGCTACTTCTCACTTAAGGGTTAAATTAAGTAGGTGACCTCTTGGACCCAATACCCTTCATTCCTCTCTCAGCCACAGTGGCCTCGCTTGCATCAGTCACTGAGATCTTTAAATGAAATGGAGAGAGATGCTTGCTGGAAAATCTTAATTTCATTGAAAAGCATGGTTTAACTTTAATAGAGTTGCATACATAACATAAATCAACTCAGGAAAGGAAGCCCTCTTCTTCCCAATTGTTTCACACGTTTCAGCAGTGTGGAAAAACACTGCCTGTCATTATTAATTTTAACAAAAAAGAATTCATTCTCAAAGACTAAAACCTTGATTTAACAAAAGAAAATGTGATGCTTGAGTACTTGGGAGTGGTGAATATATTTACAGAATATCCTAAGCTTTTATTTTGTTTTACACAGATTTATGGGGGACCTACTACGAGCAAACCTCACGCTGAGTGTTGGGGGTTGGGGACGGGGAGAATATACACTGAAGAGGGAGTACTTGTCCTTGTTCTCCAGGGTGGCCAGGCACTGCACCAAGCACATGAGTAACTAAAAGAGGGGTTAAATGTTCAATGTGAGACAGCCTGGGGTGCATCAGCTTTAAGGTCTTAAACAGGGTCACTGGGGCTGTGGTGTAGAGGAGGCCTGAGACCAGAAAGCAAGTTGGTTGGAAAGTTGGACGTGTATCTAATGCACTACAGCTAAAATACTTCAGCTCTTATTACTGCTTTTGATTTTTCTACAGAAAGGATGTTGTCTTCTAGTACAGCAGTAGCAGTGGGATCATGAGATCATTGAGCTTAGGCTCTTGGAGGCATTCTCTACTGAGGCACACGACTGCTCTGCATATATGTGGCAAAAAACAAGGAAGAAGGTCATGGAATCTTCTCTCCCCTTCCATGGCCTGGCTTCAGTCTTTGAAGACAATAAGACACTGAGGTATACCCTGAATTAGAGGCTTCTGCTCCCTTGATGAGTGTCTCTTTGGTCTTCTCCTGCAGTTATAAGAGAGGGAATTATAATCCATTCAGGATTGGAAGCTGTTCTAGTTTGCCAGCTGCTGGAAAGCAATATACCAGAAACGGAATGGTTTTTAAAAAGGGGAATTTAATAAATTGCTCATTTACAGTTCTAAGGCCGAGAAAATGTCCCAATTAAAACAAGTTTATAGAAATGTCCAGTCAAAGGCATCCAGGGAAAGATACCTTGGTTCAAGAAGGCCGATGAAGTTCACGGTTTCTCTCTCAAGTGGACGGGCACATGGTGAACACAGTCAGAGTTTCTCTCTCATCTGGAAAGGCACATGGTAAACACGGTCATGGTTCCTCTTGCATCTGGAAGGGCACATGGTGAACACAGCATCATCTGCTAGCTTCTTCTCCTGGCTTCCTGTTTCATGAAGCTCCCCAGGAGGCGTTTTCCTTCTTTCTCTCCAAAGGTCGCTGGCTAGTGGGCTCTCTGCTTCTCGTGGCTATGTCGTTCTGCTCTGCTCTCTCTGAATCTTCCATTCTTCAAAATGTTTCCCCTTTTATAGGACTCCAGAAACTTATCAAGATCCACCCAAATGGGTGGAGACATGTCATCATCTAATCCAGTTTAACAACCACTCTTGATTAAATCACACCTCCAAGGAGATGATTTGATTACAGTTTCAAAAGTACAGTATTGAGTAGGAATTATTCTGCCCTTAAGAAATGGGATTTTGATTAAAACATGGCTTTTCTAGGGTCCATACATCCTTTTAAAACAGCACAGAAGCAAAAGGAAAAGAAACCCAAAAGAAGGCTCTCATGTGTTAAGAAGGTCTAAAATAGGACCAAGGCACATCTACAACTCTGAATTTCATTTTATGACTCTTTTTAGTGGTGCCATTTGGCTCTCAATAACTTTTAAAGGAACTGCAAGGAATTATGACTTCTTGAATACAGAATAGGGGTGAAGGTATTACCTTGGGAAACTCTCATACTGACATGATTTGCTTTCCATCTCCTCCCTTGAAAATGGACTTGCTCTTCCTACAGTGCACCCCTTTATCTTCTCATCTACCAGTCTTCCTAATAGGTAGGAAGCAATAATGCTCTGTGAATGATTTGTTGGTAAAGGCCACAAGTAGATTAATTAAGCCAGTAGGACCATAACAAGACTTCAATATCAGTATTGCTCAAGACGAAGTAAAACAAACGGAAAACCCACGATGAAGTGAGTTTCCAATTTCAATTAATATTAATACTCCAGCATTCTGATATTATGTATCTCTTGTTTTTTTTTTTGGTGTTAACAGTGATAATAAAAAATATAAGAGACATCAAGCAGTTGTTCTCTGCCAGGCACTCAGTGTCTTACACACAATCCATTCAATAATCCTATAAGACTGGAACTATTATTATCATCTCCATTTTACAACGTGATAACTAAGGAAAAGAGATTATTTAAATTTCCTAAGGTCATACAGCTTACTAATCAATAGGACAGTTGGGACTTATTTGACTCTAGAATTCTTAACCACAACACTTTGTCTTTTATCTTATGAAATGATGTTGATAGTAGATGGTATTTGTATTTTACAAAATTCTTATTTGGTAATATAAAAAGTTAGCAACTATATGTAGGCCTCCTACAATTATTATCATTATTTTTACTGGCTTGTGGAATCCAAAGTCTGATAACCTCTTGGTGAATCTAAATCTAAAAGTAAATTAAAGTTATCTGATAGCAAACCATGAGATCAAACCATTATAAGGACAACTGGGATTTTTGTGCACACAAACACCATCATTTAGTGAGCTTCTACTAAATATGTACAGACATAGTAAAGAGCACAGCTCTGGAACCAAATACCTCAAATCCTGACCCTGCCACTTACGCCAGGAGACCCTCATTATATCACTTAATCTCTTGGTTGCTCAGTTTTCTCATGTGTAAAAATGCAATGACAACAGAACCTACTTTATAGGGTTGTCATAAATGTTAAGTGAGTTAATACATGTATAGTATCTAATACAGTGCTTGGCAATAGTGAATGAATGAAATGAAAGTTAGTGCTCATCATCGCCATTATTGCTGTCATCACCATCACAACATCATCAACACCACTCTATTATATTGGCCTGTTTTAGATGTCCACAGATAATAAAATGTAGCAAAATCCCAATCCCTATTTTTAAAAACTTATATTCTTGGCAACATTCAGATATTGCATCTTTCCTAATGTTTGACTTGCTGAAAGTCTCAAATGTAAGAGTCTCACTGATATTCCCAAAGTGCCATCCAATCCTTCCAGCTGTCCACACTTTTGCTTGAACACTAGTACAGTTGTCTAATACTGATGATTCAAAGTAGAAAGTAGCAGGGAAACTGGAACTTGTAAAGTTGGAGGTAGGGGGAACAGGGGACACAGAGATCCCTTTCAAGGGACCATTTCTTTGAGTGATAACCATTCCATAAAACTCCTAGTTCTTAACATCACAGAGTCCTACATTATTCATCGCCATTCCTTACTCTCCAAATGGAAGGCAACCATTGTGTGGGCAGAGCAGAATGGAACTACGGTTCTAGTGAATCTACTTGTCCACCATCAAGGAAGCCCACTGACATATGGTGCCAATCTTGCCCAACTCCCACATTCAGAGGCTAACAAATACCAGTCCTGTTCTGGCAGGATGTAGCAACTACTCCTACCCAGCTCTCTTCTAATCTCTGTGTGAGTTCTGGCTCCAGCTTAAGCTAGAAGAGCAATGGAAGCATCCCATTTTCTTTCTTTCTGTGAGGTTCAGTTCTGAAAAGATTCTGTATTTGATTCTGTATACAGTTCTATCAGCATCACTTATGAGGCAAGAGGGCCCTACCCATAACAAAACGTTAAATAGGAGCCTAAATGTAGAATAGAGGTACAGTGTGAGACGGCTGACAAGGAAGGAACTGTTCTGTCAAGGGAGAAAATATCCTAAGGGCAATCCGGAACAGTCCTTGTGTGAGAAAAACAAAGGGAATTTAGTAAGGCAGAGAGCTAGGATTCTCACAGCAGCAGATAGAGCAATGAGACAGAGTTCAAGTTGAAAGTGGATACAGAAAAGGGGGTTGATTACTTTCTTGCTGCTCCGGCACTTGGGGCACTTTCTTAGAAGACAATAATAAGATACTGAGGCATACCCGTAATTAGAGAGTATCCTTGATGACTGTCCCTTTGGTTTTCTTCTGTCATAACCATCAATGTTTACAAGAGTGGGCATTATAATCCATTCAGGATTAGAAACAAGAGGAAAAGGAACCCAAAAGGAGGAGTGTGCTTACTGACGTAAGTTTGAACTGAATCAATTAACAAGTTGAACTGCACTCTTTCCTCACCGTCATTCCCCTTCCTTCATTTTGTTCTATAAACCGCCATCCCCACAACCTCTTTTTTCTATCTCCACTGGTCAAGACTAGACACAGTATTTGTCTGCTGACTGCTGTTGGAATGAAAGAACATGTTGGGGAGTAGGAAGAAGGGGGAGGTGATTGATTCAGGTTGGAACATTTTGGATTTGATGTGCCCTTGAAATAGCAAAGTGGAGATTTCTAGTAGGTAGCTGGATATATGAGTATAGGAATAGTTCTGTTTCTCTCATGCCTTCTCAACTTCCTTTCTATGGTGTTCCTCTCCTGTCTGATACCCAGGTATCCTGTTGGCCTCAGCTAACAGCTAAGATCTGAGAAGGCCTCGGTTGAAAAATTACATCTTCTAATACTAGGGGACCTCTTGAAGACAGAAAAATCTTTAAGAACCAGTGAAATAAATCTGTATATAAAGTTCTAGATATCATGATAAGTGGTTGAAAAGAATTATGAAGGACACCTCTCTACGTAATATCCAACAATTTGTTCATGCCTCCCTATATCCAGATCCTTGCAATCTTCTCCCATACCTACTCTGGGCCAGCCTCATGACTTGCATTGTCCAATAAAGTGACGCAAGCTGAGGCTTGAAATATGCTTATACAACTGAAAGAGTTCAGCAGAGATCAGGTGTGTTGGCCCATTCAAACACAATCACCCACCTGACCCACAAAATTGTAAGCTATATAATGTTTTACGTCACTAAGTTTTGGGAGTGGTTTGTTATGCAACAAAAGCTAACGATACTCACTCCTTTCTTCAATCACTGGACCTGGCTGTCTGCAGGCCTGCCTACTTCAAAGGATGGTAATGTTGACCTTCCCACGTGCCTTACTTTACCTATAGGGCACTCAACTTTGGGCCTCAAGTGATGTCTCCCAATAATAACAATAAAAAGAAAAAAGTTGTCATTGGAATAACTGTATTAGGGACAAGGGTGGGGAAGGTGGGGATGTAGAGAGGAAATGAGACGAGAGGAATATCAAACTCAAGGGGCTGATCTGGGACAGCGGGTCTTACTGAATACAAAAGCACCCTCCTCTCAGCTCAAAGAGAAGCAATAAAAGCAGTGACCATAAGTAAGTGGTCTGGTTAACATTCATGGTCAGGCTGCAGGAAGAGGGAGTGAAGAGAATGACAAATACACCCTGTAGAAGCACATCCCAAATCCTGGTTTGCTCTGCTATCATCATCCTAAGTAATTCTGCATGGATAGGAAAAATAAAGGCTTGAGCATAAGGTTTCTATCTGTGCTGCACAGAAGCTGATTTAAAATGCTAACTACCATGATTGTCCAACCACCAGACGCTCCCCAGAGACCCATGCTCACAGATGGTGATTAGTTTGGGATGGCCAGAACATTCACCAGTACCATGTTGCCGTAACACCCACAGACTATCTGTCACACTCCCAGGAGGCCGTTAAAGGCTGTTTACTTCATACAGTTAACTTGAACCATAAGCTTCACAAGCCTCTTTGATACAATTTTAATCACTCTCCTCATAAACCCTTAACACTTCCCAGCATGGAAATGCATTTGCACACAGCACAATGTAAAACTCCCTTTGGAATTCTGCAGGTAGCAACACCCCCTTTCCAACCCGCCCTCCATCGAATGGATGCTGCCTTACTACAGATACTGTTCTAGGGTCCCTCTTGAGTCACATACTTTTGTTAGTACTTCCCAGCTTGGTAATACATCATGGCTCCCAGTGGAAATTGGGTGATAAAAGATCAATACCAGGACCTTGTAACAAATGTTCCAACAGTGAAACTGCAAGCTACTGTTTATCTTTTCCAGAACATATTTTTTCCCGAAGCAAATTCTAATTTTCTAGTCTGATCTCAGCTATCCTTTCTGATATTTATTTGGAAAGCAAAAATAAGTAAGGTCCCAGATAGCTTTCCTGAATGGACACAAAGCTCTGTATAATCACTGTCTGCTGAGAACTCCAGGCACTGTCACCCTTCTCCTAGAAGGAGGACTCTATTGTCCCTCTCCAAATTCTACCGCTCCCCAAGTGCATCTTCCATTTGGCAGGCTGGGCCCCGAAGCCGTGATATCTGGTGAACAACCCAGCAGCAAGGAAGGCCTGGATGAAAGGCAGAGCCCTTTAAAGTAGTTTTATGTGAATTCTGTCTGATTTGACATTGCTTTCAGAGCTCGGATGTTGTTCTAGCTTGCAAGCTGCTGGAATGCAATATACCAGAAAGAGAATGGCCTTTAAAAGGGGGAATTCATTAAAAAACAGGGGGGGGGGGGTGAATTTATTAAGTTGCAAGTTTCCAGTTCTAAGGCCATGAAAATGTCCAAACTAAGGCAAGGCTATGAAAATGTACAAATAAGGCACCACCAGGAGAGGTCACCTTCATTCAAGAAAGGCCGATGAAGTTCAGGGCTTCTCTCTCAGCTAGAAAGGCACATGGGAAACATGATGAGGTCTGCTAGTTTTCTCTCCTAGCTTCTTGTTTCATGAAGCTCCCCTGGGGGCATTTTCTTTCTTCATCTCCAAAGGTCTCTAGCTGCATGGGCTCTGATGGCTCTTAAGCTTTTCCCAAAATGATTCCCTCTTAAAGGACTCCAGTAAACAACCCACCTTGAATAGGTGGAGACACATCTCCACCGAAATCATCTAATCAAAAGTCACCACCCACAACTGGGTGGGTCACATCTCCATGGGAACAATCAAAAAGTTCTCACCCAGCAATATTGAATGATTCAAGGACACAGCTTTTCTGGGGTCCAATACAGATTCAAACTGGCACAGATGTGTCTGGTTTCTTGAGGCATCATGCTAAAGAAGGTCTGGATACAGAGGATTGGGCTCTGGGTTCAACTCTTAGAAGCTATACTACCTTGCCAAGTCCTTTCAGCTGTCAAAGCCTCACATTCTTTATGTGTGAAATGGGATAACTCTATCTGTTCTGCCTAGCTCACAAGATTGCTGTGCAAATCAAATTAAATACTATTTATGAAAGTGCTTTATAAACTGTGAAATATAGAACAATTTTTTTAGTTGCTTTTACTTGCATCTCCATGGCTATTGTTGATTTTAGTTTTTTTTTCCATTTATCTAGATAGGGGATGACAGAAATTTGGAGAGAATTATAAAGTAATTCAGCTTGCAGTGTCAATATTCTTTAGGTTTCTTAGTCTAGTGGTCTGTCAACAAGAAGTAGAGTCCTTGTGTGTCTGTGGTATTGGGGTTCTGAGAAGCACTGGGCTCCCTTTTAGCATCAATCAGCAAACACTGTTTTGAAGCACTTCTGCATCTCCCTTCAGTTAGAACAACGGTGTTTATACATGATTATAGTTTATGAATGAGATGCCTCTTTGAACAAATAAAGAATATTTGGAGAGAAGTTTTTTTCTGATTGTTATTACCTTCTCTGCTATGCTTTGCCTACCTCTGCTTTTCCATTTTCTCTCTTTGTGCCCTGGGATTCGTCATTCCTTTTGTAGACAGCATCTTCTTGAAGTTCACTTTATCTGTGGATACTTAATCACCTCCCCAAATTGAGGCCTTATTCTACAGAGGTCTCCAGCTTTAGGAAACAGATTATTTGTATCTCATATTAATTTCTATTAAAAATTTATTATTGATTTACTTCCACTGCATAGGTGGGTCCATCTCTTCCTCCCCCCTCAAAATTCAGTTAAAAATTTGGCAGTACCTGCTCAGGATCCCCTGTAACCATTTCCTCTCAGCTAAAACCAGAGCTTCCTCTTTCCCATTGGTTTTCTTTTTCTCCCTCCCTCCAGACATCAAGATTTCTTATTTCCTAGGGAATCCTGATCCCAAACCAATCACCCCTCTGGAAACTTACCCCCTGGGTAGTTATAATATCAGTTATATTATTTATCATCACCTTTCCATATAGAGAAAACTACTTAATATTCCAGTAAAAAAATTTTCATAAATTTAAGAGAACTTCAGATGCTCTTTAGGGAATTAATGGTCTATCTACCTTATCATCCTCTAAGTTTAAAGTTATAGGCTTCGAACAAGGTTAACTGAAGCACATGTGTTAGGAGTATTTCTGATTCTTCTAAACAGGGAAATATAAAAAAAACTCTGCCTGCAAACCCAATTCCAGGGACTCCTACCCACCCAATTAATCTCTCAATTCCAAAACTAGATGTCACTGATAAAATAAGTTACGTTTCTTTTCTCAGAAGAAGAAAAATCTAGGGGAATACAGTTACCACTGGAGTCACAAGTTTGATCTTATCTCATTAATACTGATACTTTCCCCCACTGAATACAACTTTAGGTTGCCATAACAACTTCCCTGCAGAAGCTCATTTCCACTGTTTACATTTAGTGCTATTTATGCAGACCAGTGTTTTTTTCTATTTTTTACATTCCCTTTTAACAAAGGAAGAAGAGGCATAAGGTATAGCCAAGTGAGAAATCTCCTTCATTTCATTTGTACTATGGCTATGGGGTGAAGAAGCACAGTCCCTTTTCTTGGTGGGCACAGATAAAGAAAGAATGCAAGGGGGAAGAGAGTTTCTGGGGATTTTGCAAATAAACACCATGTTGATCTACACCCAAATTTGTTGAGTAAATAACTTGTGCAATTATTACAGCCAAGTTACTGTGCCCTTAATATACTGGGGATTGGGGAGAGGAGTCCCTCAAAAAAGGGAGCAGTGCCAAGGGTAGATGGGGACATCTAAGCAAATGTTGCTGGAGGGACTGGGATTTTAACTTTCACTACTGATCAGAACCCCAGACCCGACCTGAGACTATTCCTAGTCAGCCAAGGGTGCACCCCACTGTCTTTGATGAATTTATGCCTCTTGGGCCAGGTTCACGCTATTCCAGGATGTGAGGATATCTGCAGAGGTCACTGGAGATACTACGATCTTCACAGATTTTTGAAGAAGATGAGACTAGAAAAGTGGAGATGGACAAACGGGAGTAACCTACAAATCCTGGAATGACATCCCATCTTGCTTGATATCATCCTCAGGAATGATGTGAGAAAGGCTCTGTGAAAATATTTTGAAAAGCATGAGAAATCCTAAGGGTAAGAAGCACTTGGAATCCATGGAGAAATATCCCATTCACGTCAATAAACGCTGATTTCTGCGTATGTGTGACATACTGAGCTTGGATCTGATGCTGACCAGGAACAAATTAAGACCATTTAGTGGTTGGTCGGGGTGTGTAGAGTGAAGAGGGGAAGGCGGGAGCTTCAAATACACAAATGAGGCCGGCAGGGTTCAGTGCTGCGAGGAAAGCTTTCTCACCGCGTTGGGAAGGAAGCAGTCTAGAAGACTGTGGAGAATGGGACTGGTAAGCAGGGGGCCTGCAAGGACACTCCAAGTGGAGGAAACGATGCAGGTAGAGAACAAAGGGTATCAGGTAACAGGGGATAGAGATCTGCTGTGTGAAGGGCACGTTAGGGGATTCCCAAGAGAAAATTCAGGAACGGAACTATGTTAATGGAAAGTAAGGCACATCAAGAAATATTCCAAGGCTAGAAGTGACAAAACTGGGTGATTCCCTAGACGTGGGAGATGAGAGAATGCAAGAATTGATTATGTGAATTGTGATTCTTTCTCTGAGATGGGATTCAGAAGAGGAGCTGTCTCAGGATGGGCAGAGGTGATAATGCATCATAGACACACCGCTCACACAGCTGGGACCCTTCTCAGGCTTTAATCCTCTCCCATCAGGAGATGAGCTACGAGCAGACAAGAACCTATCAGACCTGCCACAGGTGGCTGGGCCCACAGGCCTACATGCTCCTGTATCTTGCCTCTGGGCTTCTTTTGAGATTGGCTTGAGGAATGATGTACTCATTCCTCCATCTGGCCACGTGGCCCTTCCAATTTTCTCTCCTTTTATCATTATTCAAATGTTCTACTTTAGTTCACCACTGTCAGATTTGTGGATTTCTACACAGCGGTTAATCTTCTCTGTGGGCCTAGTTTTGACAACTCTCTCCACAGGGAATACTTTTCAATCACTTTTCCAATCTCAGTTTTGGTTCCACCAAATCTCAATGATATTTTTGAGGTCATATTCACTACGCTATGTTACAAAAATCAACATTACTTTGTTTTTCCCATGCTCTGTTGCCTAATCAGCATCTGAAATCTTAGAGATATAGTTTTTAAATCTTGGGACTCACTAGGCTTACTCACACTGTGGTTTTTCTTTGCTTTAAACCTAAAATCCTTCCATCTTAACTAGTTTTGCAGGGCATTTCTTTAACAAAAAAAATTCCTGGATTCTTCCCACCTGCTGTGCCCCCTGAAACCCCACCATTCCTCCATATTTACTTTAAAGCCAACTTGATCAGATTGGATTTCATCTGAGGAAAAATACTCCATTCCCATTTTCACATTAAATAATCCTTTCCTAGTTTTCTTTTGAAATGTCTTAATGCCAAAGGCATTCATTCAACAAATATACATTAAGTACTGTATTAGTTTCTCATTCAACAAAAATACATCGAGTACTGCACTGGTATCCTGGCTGTTAAAACAAACACCATACAGTGAGTTGTTTTAAATAAAGGGGATTTATTGGCTCACAGTTTTCAGGCTAAGAGAAGCCCAAGATCTAGGCGCTGGATTATCCTTTTCCCCCAAAGACTGTGGTGCTCTGGAGCAGGCTGTGGTGGTCCTCGGGCGACTACATGGCTTTTCTGTCACACGGCAACGCACACGGCAATGTCTTCCCCTTTCTTCTCCTCTGGGTTGAAGCGATGTATGAGTTCTTTCCCTGTGGCTTTCTCTCTCTGTGGCCTTCTCTATAATGCCTCCAGTAACGGGATAAGCATCCAGCCTGATTCACTCGGGCCACACCTCAACTGAAGTAACGTCATCAAAAGGCCCTATTTCCAGAGGGTCCACACCACAGGAATGGATTAAGATGAAGGACATGTTTCTCCAGGGTACAGAACTGCAAGCCACCATAAGTACCTTCTGTGAGCAGGTACTACGCTGAATGGTGAGCAAAAAAGGACCTGGCCCCTGGCTTCCTGGAGCTTACAGTGTTTTCGGGGAGGCAACCAAATAAAATGGAAGACTACAACTGTGATATGTGCCATGAGGGAAAAAAACATGCACTATGAGAACAGATGAGAAAGTTGAGAAATAATTCCCGAGCAGAATGAGGTGCCTCAGAAAAGAGTAAGGTCCCTTCCCTGGAGGTAAAAGCAGATCTATGTGACCACTTGTCAGGGAAGCTATGGAAGGAATTTCCTTGAGGAATGGGAGGCTGGAAAAAGCCTCAAACCTCTTTCTATCATAAGATACTACGACTCCATAAGCAGGGCCTAACACGAAGGTGAAAAACAGTGTGATTTATGAAAATGCCACAGCCCTCAAGCCTGTACACTCATTAGATCCTTCCCCACCTCTGTTTCACCAGCTAGCTGACATAAACTTTTACCACTCTCTATTCAAGATCTTATTGAGACAGTCCACACTGGGCTATAAACTACAGAAGAAAGCCTCAAGGAGCAAGGAGTCTTGCAGACACCATATATTGAGCAATTCCTGTTGATACTAATCAATCATTCATTTGAGAGGAAGAATAAAACATATTAAAGGGACTTCAGGGGATTACTCTTCCTGTATTGATAACCCATTAACATTTAATGAACTGGAGTAACAGTGAAGACAACCTGAAGCTGTCTGGAAAGTGGATGACTTTCACACAACATATTCACAAGGTACAGCCCTGACACTTCTGGCTCCTCTGAGAGTCCTGGTCAAGCTTTCCACATTTGTGAGGAGGACACAGCCTTCAGGTACAGACAATTTCTTTTTGCCAAGGAGCTTAATGTGGCCAAGAGCTCTTCCACCAGTTAACACCCTAATAACCACCACAAGCCCTAATTAGAAAAAACTGTTTATTAGTAATGATGAAGCCCCTGGATGTTGAGCCCAACAACAGCCTTCACTTTGTTATTATGATCTCCCCTTGCCTTCACACACACATATGATGACCATATGATGATGCAAAGAGACATCAGCCAGGGGTCAGGAGCAACTGCTTCTAATTAGAGCTTAAGCTTAGTTAATAATGAACTTTTTAGTGGGAGAGCCACTTTCCCAGGCCTCTGAAAAATGTGAGGCCTGCACTGGATTGTCACCAAGGCTCCTTTCTGCTTGATTATTCTCTTTCTTATAGACCCTGGTGATATGGTTTCAGAGGCACAGACCATTGTGAAAAGAAAAATGTTCTTGGTATCTGTAGTCAGAAAGAATGGCTCAATAATAACTACAGCAAACTAAAATAGTAGACCTTCCTCCAAATGTAACTGGCTTGTTAAAAAGACTTCATTGAGCAGACTAGTTCATTTAATTTCTTAAGGGAACATTTTGGAGCCAGATGATCTGCCAGGTCTACCAAGAAATCAGGCTGCTTAGACTCTCGTGAAGGAATTACACAGCTTCTTCTGCTAGGGGGCATTCAGGAACCTGGGCAGGAACATCCTGTCTACCCTCTAGAACAGTGAGTCACCCCTTCTGGCTGGGAGCACACAGGTAATTTCCAGAGAAGACTCCTTGACTATCAGGTATCTTTCAAAAGGTGGTGTAGAGGCTGCGCTTTCCAGATACAGGCTACCTTCTCCCCTGGAGCCACCCCTAACCAAAATGAACTAAGGCCCACAAAGCAGGGCTCACTTGAGAACTTACAAGGTTGTCAGAATAAACCCCCAAACTGAGTGCTGAAGAGGAGTCTGAATTTGCTTGCAAGTACTCTTGTAGCTCTGAGCAGGGAGAGGCAGAACAGCCTTCTGTTCAGGTGGGAGTCCAATTTTCACAATAAGATGTCAACTTTACCACCTGTACTTCCGACTTCTAAGGCACAAGGCTCTACCCTGGACCAACAACAGAGAATACAAACACACCAGGCTCTTGTCGGAGAATACAATCTCAAACGGTCTGCTATTCAATGCCTATCAAAAGCCCAGCTGAGAAAAGCAATATTTACAAAAGATTATTTGAAGGACAAGCAGTTCATCCGTTCTTCGGAGCACTCTAAATTCTATCCATGGATCAAACGTGATTACCTCAAGGCTACACACTAAGGCCATATTACTTTAGCCCCACATGGAACTGTCTTCACGGAATTGTATTTTAATGTCATGCCGTTTGCTCTTATCAAAAGTTGCTACAAGAAGCAGTCACATAAAATCTGTTATTGCATTTGAGGTAAACATATCGTTGGCATACTGTTCACATAGAGTCCCACGTGAGAAAGTTATCTTGGAAATTAGCTTTAGAAGAATATTTGATTCCTAAAGACATGGTACTTTCCTTTTCTAATTATCTAGTTAATTTTACCTTGGTTGCTGGGAAGCTCAGTGTCAAATCCTAGGCTCTATTGTAGCAATCATGTTGGTCCTAAAGTTTTCCATATCTGTGTTGTTCTTTTCTTGGTCACCAATTTCTCTTTTTATGTTCACTCCTATTATTTTATGTATTTTTTATAAACTGTCATAAAAGTTTTATGCTATAACCAGGTAATGGTATAAATATGTAAAGAATGCATTATTGGCCTTCTCATTTTCCAATTGCACCTGTTATGTTATCCACACTTTAGTGGCAATTCTCTTCTTGGTAGTCATAGTTATAGCCTAGTAGTAACAATCCTAATAATCATAATCATATTTAATAAAGCTATCACTTATTTACAATGGACCTCAGCACTGCAAGAACAACCTTTCACACATGAGTTTTGTTAACCCTCTTGATAAACCCTGTAAGCAAGGTGCTATTAGTTTAGTTTTATGGATGAGCAAACTGAGAGTTTAAGCAATTTGTCTGATTATACACCTAGTAAAAGCAGACTCACACCCAGGTGTGTTTGACTCCCAGCTGCAGCAAGGTAGCCCATTCTAACTGCAATGGGCTATTTAAAGGAAGGATGACAAAACTAAATAACAAATATTATAGGTCTGAGGCTGGAACTTTCTTTTTTTTTTTGTCTTTGTCCTACAATAAAGTGTTGCATCAAAGTCTGCCTATAGGTGCCAACAGTTATACTTTTCACGTTCTATACAAAGTCCATATGGGAAAACGCTCTAGTATAAGGTAAAAATGAAAGTGTATTTTCAAAGAAAAAGTAAAAAGAGTTTAGATAATATATTTTGACAAAACTCTGAAAAAAGAACAAAGAACCACCGACATCATCAAAACACTGGAGTCTAAGTGCACTTGAGAAATTTCCCATAGAGCCCTAGCAGGCGTCGCAGAGCTGTAGATGATTTGGCCTCAGTGGAAAAACACTAATCTGACTACCAAGATGCAAGGTCTCATGGAGCACCCCAGCTCCCCACCATCAAGAGACAGTCATGATGCCTTTTTGGTGTTCACATCACAGAGCAAGATACAACCCCTGCCTTCTCATAGCTCTTTACATTTTGCAGTTGAAAAGTCTTTGCCAGCACATTTCCATTAGCCTTCAGAATCTATACCCGTGTGAGCTGATGAGGGATATGTAAAAGAAGTATGATTTCAGAGCTGGACAATACATAGAGCCTGGAGGCTTTGTTCTCCAATCAAAATACAAGGGTGAAGATCAGGGACATACATTCATTCTGCCATTCACTGACCGAACACCTTGTATCTGCTGGGCATGGAAAGGCAAAATAATAATAGTAAAATTTTAAAAATGTAGATAATAGGGATTCCGTTCTGGAGGAGCTTTCTAACAAGTTGGGAAGAAAAAAATTTCCATAGAAGAAGAGACTAAAAACCAATGCAAAGCTATCTGCACAGGAAATGAAAGACAGCATTTTAGGACTAAGTATGGAGGAAAGTACAGGGGTGAGCAAAATAAATGGATTCAACAGAAAAGGGTTCATTGAGAAAGGCAACTGGTGAAACTCTTGATTTATTTTAATAGTGAATATGATCTATGAATTGCTTCTCAATTTAATATTTATTTGGTTTTCTAGAAATACTTATTCAGCCCCTAATTTGTGCCAGGTACTGTTCAAGGTACAGTGAAACAAACAAACCAACCAGAAAGGATCTCCAACCTTGTAGCGCTCACAGACAATTTTAAAAAATCAGAATAATTCCAGAAAGTGACAAATATGTGAAAGAGATAAAAAGGGGTAATGTTTTTATGGCTGGAAGAAGGCACTTTTAAATAGAGTAATTGAGGAAGTTATTATTACGGATGTGACATCTTAGTTGAGACCTGAATGATAAGAAAGAATCAGCTATAGGAAGAGCTGAGGAAGAGTATGCCAGGTAGAAGAAACAGCAAGAGCCAAGGTCCAGATCCAGTGAGGCTGGAGCATAGCGACAGAGGGAGGTTCAGGCAGAGGCATCAGGTAAGATAGGGTCTTTTGGCCAATAGTTAACAGACTCGGATTTTATTCCAAATGAAATGAGTAGCCACTGGCTGACATGGTGCATGTGTGGGAGGGAATATGGAGGGGGGGAAGGTAAGGACATGGAGGGAGAGACAGACTTGACAGCATTTAATGTTTTTAAATATTACCTTGAATTAGGCAAAGATTGTTTACATATGACACCCAAGTGTGATTAATTAAAAAACAATTGATAAATTGGACCCTATCAAAATTGAAAAGCTTTCTGCTTCAAAACAGACCACTAAGAACATGAAAAGAGGGGTCAGAGATTGGGAAAAATATCTGCAAATCACAAATTTGACAACGGACTTGTATATATAATCAAAAAACTTTTAAAACGCAATCATAAGAGGACAAACAACCCAATTTAAAAATGGGCAAAAGATTTGAAGACATTTCACCAAAAAACATGTATGAATGGCTAATAAGCACATGGAAAGATGCTCAACATCATTAATTGCTAGGGAAATACAAATTAATATCACAATGAGACACCATTTCGCACTTACTATAATGGCTGTAATAAAAAAGACAGATAATAACAAATGTTATCAAGGATGTGGAGAATGCTGGAGGGAATGTAAAATGGTGCAGCCATATTGGAAAATAGTTTGGTAGCTTCTTAAAAAGTTAAACATAAATTTACTTTTGACCCACCAATTCTACTCTTAGGTACCTACCAGGAGAAATACAAATATACTCCACACAGAGACTTGCATTATTCATAATAGCCCCAAAGTAGAACCAACCCAACTGGTGAATGGATAAACAAAATGTGGTATGTTTACACAATGGAACAATGTTCAGCAATAAAAAGGAATGAAGTACCATAAATACATAAAAGTTTCAACATGAAGGAACCTCAAAAACATTATACTAAGTGAAAAAAAGCCAGACACAGAAGACCATATAAAATATGAGTTTATCTAAAAGAATACCTGGAAAAGACTAATCTAGAAACCTAAAATAGATAGTGATTGCCTGGGGCTCGGGGTAGGAATGGGGATTAATGGTAAGTGGACATGAAGGATGTTATTGAGTAATGAAATTGTTTTAAAACTGGATTATAGTA
>NC_135349.1:15243836-15343836 GCF_023851605.1 Tamandua tetradactyla | reverse complement strand
GAGATAAATAACATGCCTTCCAGGCTGGGCAGACTCAAATCCATGCCCTTATTACTCTTATATCCTCACTCTTTTAATGGATGCTCTTTGATTGTATACAGGTTTTTGCTGTCTTCAATTATGGAAAACAACTGTGCCTCTTTGGAGGCTGTCGCTTCTGGGGCTGCACTCTCCATTTATTCATTTAGGAGGCTGTGGATCTGATCAGAAATAGCCACTTTGGTTGATACACCATGACTACCCAGAGATTTTATAAATCTTGATTAATTGTTTCAATGCTTTGTTATGAAGGGTTTCCTCCATGTTGTATTACTTAAGAATTTTTATACAACCCAAGTTGTCATCTGGAGGCAAAAACCCCACATAACATGTGATAATAAGGCTGTTACTGTGAAGGGCTCACTAATCCTGTATTTATTCACCTGTTCCCCATTACACACAGATCTGTTAAACTAGCACTTTGTCCATCAACACTTGAGTGCTTAAAGCTGAGTAGGCCTTTTTGTAATTGCTGGCACCAGCAAAAGCCGAATTGTGAGCTCTCTGAACGTGGTTTGGCATTATCGGATCTGCCTGATAGATCCTGGCCACGTTCACTTCCCTCCCCCCCAGCCCCCCACCTCCACTCCACTAACCAGTGTAAACATATCAAAAGCTGTATGAGTAGAAAAAGAAAAGTGAGTTTGAGGAAGCAACAGAGTAAAAAAGTAAAAGGAAATTTTTCCTCTGGTAACATGTCTGCTGGGTTACACCTCCACCAAAGATTTATAGTGACACAAAACTGCAAAACCAACCATATGGTCAATTAAAAAGAATACCAATTTCTGTGCTCCTGGGCCCAGAACCTAAGATAAAAGTTTCTTGCTTAATAATGATCTTGTCTTAGCCTTTTGTGTGTGGAGATAGATGGGGGTGGGGGGTTTAAAGTGCATCCCAAATCACGTAAGCTGAGACTATGACAAGTAATGGACGTTTTCCTACTGGGGGGGTGGGGGTGGGGGAGAAAGATCCATAGCCTGCCACAGCCTCCCTATCTGTGGAGGTAGAAGTCATTTGATGCATCCGTCACTTGCTTCCCCACTTCTGAGCCTCAGATAATTTCTATAGAGTCACAAGTGAGTTGAAGAACTCCAAAGAATTTCACACTTCCCTCCAAGTGGTCTGGCTTCACCTCTGAATCAAGTAGCTCTAAAGAGCATTTGAAATCTTAGAGCCAAGAGGCTTAGCGATTTCCAAAAAAAGCCCCGCAAACGCCTCCGTGTCGCCAATATCAAATGGATATGTGGGTCATTTGGTCTCCTGCCTGCCGATAAGCTTTTTGAGAGAGTGACCCACTAGGTTCTCCACTGTCCTGCAAGCAAATACCTGCTGCCCGCAGGCATGTACGCGGAGATGAACATTCATAGATGAGACAGACGAGGCCACAGACAACCGAATTCTTCCTGCCACATCCCTGCCAATCGATCCAAACAGATCACTGTCTTAATTCTTTGAATTACAGAAAGATTGGTATCTTAAATGATCATTTATAAGTTCTTAAAGTTGGGTGGGGTTCAGGTCAGCTGACCTATAGTTTACCAATCAAACTGGGATACTTTTGAGTGTGAGCATGGAAGGACATCATAATTACATCAGCACAAAGGACATTCATAGGTTTGAACTGTTCCAGGGAAGCCAGGATGTGTGATTACCTGAGTTTAGGGGCTTTTTTTTTTTTTTTGAATGGCTTCTCCAAATTTAAAGGCAAAAAGTAGAGAGGTAGTGCCAAAGTATGCAAATAAGTCCTCTTGCTGGATCGCACAATCCAACTCAGAAATTGTCATTGTAGCAGGACAGGTTTCATATGGAAATCTGACCCATTTGTTTTTTCTTTCTTTTCTTTGCTCCATGGTAGCAGTTCTCCAATGTTCCGGCATCAGGACTCTTTACACTCTCAAAAATTACTGAGGAAGCTAAGAAGCTTTTGTTTATATGTGTTAGATCTATGGATAGTTACCTTATTAAAAATTAAAACTGATAAAATTTAAAGATATGTATTAATTTATTTTTAAAAATAATGTTATTGCATGCTATTAAATAACATATTTCTATGAAAAAATAGCTATATTTTCCAAAACAAACAAAAAAAATCATTAGAAGTGGCAGTGATTTAGGTTTTTGAAAATCTAATGCCTCGTTTAGCAGAAGACAGCTGGATTCTCCTATCTGTTTTTTGCATTCAATCTGTTTTGACATCACATGTCACGTCGCCTCTGGAAAATTCCACTGTATACTCATGAAAGAATGAAAGTGCAAAAGGCAAAGAGTGTCTTAATACTATTGTGAAAATAGTTTTAATACTGTGGAACTCCTGAAGGAGTCCTGGGTTCCTGGTCCACATTCTGAGAACCACTGTTACTGAGCTCATGGGAAGAAAATGTCTCCCCACACCTTCTAGGAACATTGCTCATTAAAGCTTTCCCTGTTCTAGAGACAGAGAAACTAGTTTTCTTCAGTTGTGGGTGATTCTGACACTGAATTTGATGGCCATCAAAACTTCTTTGAATGAAGAAGATCAAATGTGAAAAAAGAATTCTCATATTTGAGATGTGTGGAGGGGTTTCACTAAGACTAGAGAAAGATTTGCCCATGCTGGAGAGGCAGGGAGGGCTGTGGATTTTATGGTGCCAGGGAATCAGGCCTTAATCTGGGGTAGCCCAGGAAGAATGGCCATACCAGGTTCCCTATGAGTCCATGTGGATAGGAACAAGGGACACCCCAGTGATGAGCTGGGAGGCAGACAGCTAAGGCCTTCCAACCCCCAGAGTCCTGCGGCATCATGTAAGACACAGAAGCTGGCCACAACTCTGAGGATAAATGAAGTGCCAGGAATGACAAGTTAAAGTCCAGCTAGGGGTGCAGTTTCAATTAGAAAATGAGGGTGGTTTAAGAAAGCAGAGAAATGAATTTCTTCCAGAGGCAGTGGTCTGGGAGCCATACTCACTGATTTTGCATTTGTCATGCCGAATTGGGAAGTTACTGGCAAGCAGGGCCTTTGTCTCTGCCAGGCACCAAGCATCTACACCATTCTGAGGCCTGCATGAGGGCTAAAATGCCTTACTCCATTTGGGGTTTATCCGTGCCCAAAGATGCCAAAAGAGGTGAGAAAGAAGGATGAAATAGCTAGCTTCCAAAGGTCAAATTCTTAGTAACTGGGGTTCTTTCAGCCGTTAGGTGCACAGTGGGCTTACAACATGGGTCAGAGAGGTAGTTTATTCTGCGATCAAGAGTTTGGATATTGAAGACAGACTAACCTGCTTTAAATTCTGGCTCCACCCTCTGGTCCTATGACTGGGAAAGTTCTCTAACCCTTATAAACTAGTTTCCTCATCCATACGCTGGAGAATCTTCCCTATGTTCTTAAACTGCTGTAAGGATTAAATAGATTAATTTATACAAAAACACTTAACATAATGACTAGGACAAAGTAATCACTAATTTCTCTCTTTTTTTCTTTTTATTCACTCAACTGTCCCTCCTGTGGGAAAATTTCCTCAACCCTCCTCTCTAGGTCAACATACCTTGTTATAGTTTCTCATAGTCCCCTGTGCCTCTCCTGTGCACCACAGTTGTAACTCTACATTAATTTGTGTGACTGATGAAAATCTGTTTTCTTTCACAGCAGCAATTGCCCCATAAAGCAGGGATGGTGCCTCATTTTCTTCTTGTCCCCAATGTATTCCCTGTGTCAAACATGGTGCCTGGCACGTGATAGGTACTCAATATTTGAAGAAAAGAAGGAGTGAACATGTAATATGCACTTATCAATTATCACTATGGAAAAAATACCTCTCTGTGGTTTGGAAATATACTGACTATAGAAGATTAGATTTCAGGAATCTGAGATTTAAGGGGAAAATGCAATGACTGGAAAAAAAATACACAACAGTAAGAAGTCAAAGGCAAATCAGCCTGATATAGACAAGGAATTCTGAGAGAAGGAAGATTCTTGAAAAAGGCTTCAGTTCTGAGCAAGCTACCACATCAAGGGCTTTTTGCTTAAAAGAGTAGTAGTCTGAAAATGCAAACATTAGCATTTTATCCTAATTAATACCTGGTCCTTTCTCCACAGCACTGATCAACATGCTAGTTAGGAAGTGATTAAACAGTTCTACCTGATTACTATATAGTTAAGTGCTTAAAATGGAACTACAGTTAATGGGGTAGCACAGACAAGACTGCAAATTATGACTGTAACTCTGTGTGTGTATGTGTGTGTAAATGTGATTATTCTGTGTGTGTATTGGTATTTTGTAGAAAATCACTCCTGTTTAATTTTTGGAGTTGAAGATTAAGACTGACATTTGGGGAGAGAAGATGTTAATTAGGTAGAGAAAAAGGATAAGGAAAGGGGAAGAAGGATTTAAGACAACAGAAGGATTTTAATACATGGCAGTATCGGGTTGGTACTAACCTATAGAGTTAGAAATTCCTGCTAATAAACATCAAACACTGGGCACTATGAACAAAAGCAGATGCATTGATTTTCCATTTCTGAAAAAGCTACATAATTTGCTGGCTACTATTCTGTGCCTCCCTTCCTCTCCCTCCTAACTCACGGTTTTCTTTCCCTCCCTCCCTAACCTCCCCCCCTCTCTCTGACAGCACTATTAATGATCATTAATGCCCTACAGGCTCTAATGGGTCCCGCTGGGAGTCCAGAAATACTAGGATTTGTATTGAGGATTTAGACATAACAACAACAACAAAAAAAGTCCCCTGCTCCCAGGAGCCAGAGCTTGATCAGTTAGCTACCCCCCGGAATTGCACAACAGAATAATAAATGACAGCTCTTCGATTAAATCAAACCTTCTGCTGTAAGTGCTGGAGAGAGTATGATTGTCACTAACACTCTACTGCTTGTTAACACCACTGGGGTATGAACAAACAGTAGTCAACACTTTAAAAATTAAAAGACTTTGGAATACCTTTGGTATTTGTGTACACACGTGCATGCATGTCTGGACTGTGGGGGTGTGAGTGTGTACCCCCACACACTTTGCAGAAATCTCCCTTAGATATTTTTGGGTTTAATTTTATTTATCTATGTTTTTAATGTTCAGGAAAACTCAATAAAAAAGCCAGCTGTTGTCATGTTAAAAAACAAAAACAAATGCTTACACAACTCATCTGCACCTCAGGTACAGAATTCTTGATGAAACCACTTATAAAGCGATGAAAGCTTTCTTCTTTGTTTGGCAGGTTTAAGAGGTAGAAAAGGCTAAAACTGAGTTTGTCAGAAATTTAGCATTATATTTATTTCTTTAATATGGTTATGATATTGCTCTCTGAATAAAAAGTTATTTTTAAATAAGTGAGTGATTAAGACAAGGTTTGATTTGGGGTGGTGTTCACTCAGAATCAGCAGGATTCTGTCTTCCAGATAGATTCTAGTGTAACTAGGTTCTAAGCTCTCCTAGTGGAGGACATTCTTCATGTCCTTTCATAGCCTGCAGCACAGTTTTGGACCACAGTTGAGTCTCCAAATAGTTGAAAGCCCCAGGGAAGAACTCAGTGTGGGTTGGGGCATATAAATACATTTGATTAATTCTCCTTATATATAGATTAGAAACTGAATGCTGAGTCTCAATCTGTGAGAAGAAACCACTTGCGCCTCTGCCTTTAAGGTGCTTGCACTTGACATTGGAAGGGCAGCCAGAAGGGGTCCTCCCAACCCAAGAAAGGGCAGCGTGGGCGAGCTGCTGATGGTCTCCGTAGATAGATGGTGCCCCCCTGCACTGACCTTACACAAGCTGTGATGGCATGTTTGTTCCGACAGCGCAGCTGAGAATAATGATTCTTTAACACCCCAGCCCCCCCCTTCCCCACCCTCCACCTACATGCTTGGTGGAGACTGGGACTGAACACAGTATCTTCAAGTGAAAGGCAGCGGTAGGCAGATGGTTTGAACTATAGTTAACCATACTCACTTGCAGATTCAGAATTATTGATGATAAAAGCTAAACTATGAGGCATGTTCCATCTGTTTATTTTCCAGTTTTCATTTGTTGTAGCCCGGTTAATATTACTGGGATTTTCTTCTCTCCAGAAGAGCTGCCATAAGGGCAGCTACCTAGAGACATCTGTCGCTGCTTGCTCCAGACGCTGTCGCCCGCGCTGTTGCTGTGCTCTGGCTCTGTTCTTTCTCTCCTCACCACACTCCCCCACCCCCTACCTGTGCCCCCATTCTTCTGTTCTCCTTGCATTTTCTAGAAAGTCTTCAGCTTTCCCGTATGACCGTGACTGGTTCCTGCCTGTAACCATTCAGTGCAAGGGGTGAAAAGGATACTCAGGGATGTTATATGACTCAACCCTGCACCTGGGGCTATCACCACAGCCTCCCTGTCCCCACACTCTGGACCCAGCTCGTCCACCAGTGCTTCTCAAACTGGGAGTGAAGCAGTGTGCCAGGAGGGAGCACTAAGCTAAAGGACAGTGGCTGGTCCTGGAGCATTAATTTCATGCTAAAACAGGAAGGAAATGGTTGGAAATTAACCTAATAAGTCATTAAGACAGTACTGTTATTGAAACAAACACACATATGTTATGAGCTGAAAGCATGCACTTTGCCTCCACTGGCAGGATTGTGAGATTCCTGCCAGGGCATATGTTGGTAGAGAAAGTTGAGAGGCACAACCTTCCCAAGCCCGATGGTTAGCAGGATCTTGGAGCGTGTGAGGTAAAAATTTTCCTGCTGTATTTTCAGGCTGAGCTTGCTGCTCTCTCCTTAGGAGAACAGCTGTACTCGCCCTCTGTATAACAACTGTTCAGAGGATCCACTTGCAATCCCTGATGGCAAGAACTTCCTAAGTAACTCAGAGGCCTCTTTTAGTCAAGAGGCAAAGCTCTCCATCTTGTTGACACATTGACCCTTGATTTAAAATACTGCAATTGTTTAATTCAGATGGGACCCAGAGAAAGTGCAGGCCCTTTCCATTAGGACACTTGCAAATGGGAGCGATACATCAAGTTCCTGCCTCTAATCTGAATAACAGCTGTTTAGAAGCCTGTCCTGGGTCTATCATTTGGAGCCGCTTTTCAGAAGATCAACATTCCCACATTAACTTCATCTTTATCTCCACACCCGAGAACTGGTAAAAAGACCTGGGAGAGAATGCCACCCCCTACCTCATTTCAATATTTTGCTCCAGCCTTCTCACCTAGCTGCCACCTTCTTATCCACAAAGGCAATCCTTAGACTTCATCTCTTAGGTGGTCTCCCTTGAGGTTCATGAACAAATAAAAATATGGTGACGGTCATTTATTGGACACTAATTAGGTGAAGGTCCATGTCAGCTCCTGTTGAGCTAGTACAGAAAGTGTCTTGGCCTAGAGGAGCAAGACTAGTTGGCATTTGGGCCTGGTGTCCTATTAACGATCCTGAAATCATAAACCTTTCCCAACAGCTGTATTGTGTTGGTCTAAATGTGTAGCCTTTGACAAAGCTACACATAGTCATACTTTCTGGGTTGTTCTGGCCTCCTTCATTTAGACTACAGACTTCATGAGGGCAGGGGATGTACTTACTAATCAGAGACCCCAAGAGTCCCAGAATTGTAGAACACTGAACTATTAATGTGACATTCGGGTGCAAGTAAAAGTTAATGAGCAAAATAAGCTTCATCTTTTTCAATATCTTCAAAATAGAACACACTGTGTAAATCTAAAACCAGAAAAAGGAGACTCTGGCTTGTTTTAGAAGATTTTGGAAATTTTGATGTCAAGCCTGGCCCACTTGCAGGAACCTCATAATTTAAAGAGAAAAATAATTTAGTTATTTTCTTAACCCATTATCAAATGAGAAGATATCAATCAAGTAAGCGAAATTGTCCATTCTTCCCACAAGTGGGATATTGTTCCTGTGTGCTTGTCTTTCTTTTTCTGTGTCAGTCACACATGCACACTGCTATTCACACTTCATTCACAAATCTTCTGTACCTATAATCTCTGTTATTTTGCTGTCGACTCCTTATGCCTCATTAGTGATGTTTGACACCTGCACCTAATACCTTTTCACAGACAATGTAGGACAGCTTCTGATGAGAACAGCTATTTTCAGAATACCTTCAACAGAGGCCTTCGGTTCTGTGGCAAAGGTATGATGTGGGGTCAGTGTGACTCCTCTTACCACATGCAATAAACCTCTTCATTAAAACCACTCTAAACTTGGCTTCCTTTAAAGACTGTGCATGTGGCTATTAAGAGCTGGAGGAGGGAATGCAAGCAGAAGAATATAAAATAGTCTATAAAGCTTGAATATTTAATTTGCAACTAATCTATGTATTCAGGCTCATGTGCAGAAACCTGCACAGCAGCAGTGAGAAAAGCCCAAGTACAAAGAAAAGTATTATAAGGCTGCTTATAACTGAGCTTAAAATTTATGACTTATTATTGAATTAATGAAATATCAGATTTACAAATTCAAAATTGGTTTTGTTCTAATCATAAATTCATTGCTGACTAGTGCAACTCAGAAGCACTCTTAATTCTTTACCAGAGGAGATATGGTTGGGAGATGGTAAAAAGCAAAATAAAAGGATGTATATTCTTTTAAAAAGTGATTTTTCATTGATTTTGAAATTTTTTTCTGCATTGGGGCCAATTTTCAAATTGTCTAGTTCCCTCAAATGGATCATCACAAACACAGACTACAAGTTATAAAAACATTATAGTTTCCTGTACTGATGTTGCAAATCTAATTCTAGACTTAGAATTTATAAATCTAACTACACTTGCATTTGGTGACACAAATAAATCAAGTAAATGGCCATCGGAGCTGGGTTAACATGTAACCATGTATTTGGCCATAGATTGCCCTCTTCTTTGGAGGATGACCTTCTGTTTCCAAAATGCACTGGATATTTCATCAGGAGTCGGAAGGAAATAATCACTTGGCTGCACTCAGGCTACAAGAAGACCTATAAGTTCTGCCACCTAGTTGCCCCTGTATTTCCCCTGTGGGCTAGGGTCCTTCCCTTCTCTCTGGGGAGCATTTAGAAATGTGTGGGAACATGTTCCAGGTGTCAAGGTGGCAGCAACGGTTACTGGTATCTTAATGGGGGAAAATGTCTTGGTTAAGCGTCTTGTGATGTGTGAGGACAGTTCCACCCTGAACACCAATAACGTCCCATTTGACAAACAATGGCACTCATATAATATCTTGAAGAAAGATCACTTCTTTTCCTTGGGCATTTCCTGAATTCTTCACTCACCAACTATAGTCACTCATGAACAACATCATGTCATACTTCAGATACTTGCTACCAGTGTTCTGCCTGAATTGGAACCTCCCAAAGATCATGCCTGGATAAGAAGCTAATGGGTACAACACTCAGCATGTGATGACACTGGCCTTCCTGCCCGGCAGCACACTGTGTCTTAGGCTCCAAGAAACAAAGCTCGTTGGAGAATCACGCTGCCTGAGATACACACTATGCATCATCACTTTTCTGAAGGAAACACGAAATTCTTTTGAGACCGTGAATTCTATAACCACCTGTGGATGTTGTAGAGCAAAAGTCCTTCACTTAAAATGGTATCCTTGATTCCATCATGGCTCACTTCCTTTATGTACGAACTATTATTTCACTCAATTTATTCCAAACAGATGTGATCCATCTCCTACTTAAATCTGAAGAAAATGAGGGCAAATGGCAACCTTAAGGTATAATATCTTCCATTTGCTGTTGATGGTCTTCTTAGAAAAGAGCTGCTACTTTTTTCCAACATCTAGAAAGATCACCACTGATATGGAGCTGTGTGATAAACACGGCTGGAAGGGAAAAGGGGAAGAGGTGAACCTGGTGCAGTTCATAAGGATACTGATGAGATGCACTTGCAGCTGGAGGTCTTAGATAACTGAGTTTGTCAGATTCTTTTGCACAGCTCTCTGCATAATGAGGTGAGAAAAGGTGTGGATGTTTTTTTCATTTCTTATCAATATAATCTCTAGAAGAGATGCATCATTTAGGAACAGTCTGACTAATGATCAAGTTCTAGCAGATGCTTTTGGAAAGAGAATTCCACCAACAAAGTATACTTACTGGAAGTGGAGGGAGGTGAGGGTAAGTTCCTGAGCTGTGGAGACATGCTGACAAAAGAAGTGAAAGGCACCCCCAAACCACCTCCTCTATGACATTAATGGGACCTCTGAGGTTGAGCCAGGTTGAAGCTAAATGCTCCCCACAGCTTTGTTTCTTGGAGCCTAAGACACAGAGTACTGCGGGGAAGGCCAGTGTCATCACATGCTGAAGTATGGAAAAAGAAAAAATAAAAGCTGGATGTCTGCAAAAGGAAATGAGCTTCCCAATGCAGCACAGGATTCCTGGCTCTACAGTTTGATTATAACAATTATATGGAGTTTACTTGTGTGTTGGTTGGGTGGGGAGCTATTGAGGGGAAGGTTCACAATACTGCAGCCTACCAGAATGTCTCATGTGGCCAGGGTGATGGTGATGGGAGACAAAACAAACAGGCACACCACTCCCCCTTCTGCCCCTACACAACAACAACACTGGAGAAGGGCAGTGAAGGAGCAAAGCCAATGAGTAAGCCTGAGGGTGCCTCTAACTGTATTTCTACCACCTGTGGGTGTTGTTCTGTGGTCTGATTATGGGCTAAATAACTCTTGTCCAAAAGGGTTCTTTAAGTGTGGAATATCTTTTTCTCTGGGTTCTTGGAGGGACTCTTTGAGGCTATTCAGTAGGAGTGGATAGCCTATCTGTATGCTAGAAAGAAACTGCTCCTTTAAGTTAACTCCCCTTGCTTCCATAAGGAATTTCATAGTTCCAGTGTATTCTTCCCGCCCCCACCCCCAAACTAGTAACCCTATTAACAATTCTAGTGGTCTGTACATTTTGAGCATGTACTTCAAAAGAAAAAAAAAAAACAAAAAACCTCTCCAATATAGTTTTACTTATTTATACACTGTAAACATATATTTATAAAACTACACACAAAAATAAACTTAAAAGACTGAGATAAAAATAAGTAGAAAAAGCATTTTCCTCCTCATGTCCCAAATGATTGCCTTTCATGCACCAATTTAGTCTACCTATTATTTTGTGCCTGGAAAAGGTACTCAAGGCTAAGTATTTTTCTGTGCATTTGAATTTACCGGCCAAAGTAGAAGAAACAAAAGACATGTTAGAATCACTTAAAAAGGGTCCTAGTCTACCGACCTCGGCTAAATGGTAAAGATGAATCTTCCTGATTTCAGGTGAGCCACATGTGTTATTTCCTCTTTCTGTATCTATTTCTAGAGATGTCAGATGTGGTTGTGATTTTTATGCTTTTCTTGCAATTCCACATTCTCCATGTGTTGCTCATTTGCTTTGGGTTTCATGCCATCCTGTTGATTTCCCCTGCATTCCTTTTCCTGTGCTATTACTCCCACCTCCAGTTCCTGGTCCATTTCAGAGCAACTTGTTGCATTATCAAAACAGATCAAGGAGATCACTCTTCCAAGAAGAGGATAGGGAAAGGGGTCCAGAGAAGGTACCTACAGGTTAGGATGTAGGTAAAAAAGAAGTGTGTTAGGCAGGGCTCTCTAGAGAAACAGAACCAACAGGAGAGATCTGTAAATATGAGATTTATAAATGTGTCTCATGTAACCATGGGAATGGAAGAGCTCAAAATCTGTAGGGCAGGCTGTGAAGCTGGTGGCTCCGATAAAGGGTTTGGACAAACTTCATAGGAGAGGCTCAATGGCTGAAGAAGTAGTGAAAGAATCTCTCTCCTTCCTCAAAAGCCTTCAGCTGATTGGATTATCTCTTGTGTGTGTGGGGGCACGCCTTAATTGATCACAGATGTGATCTGCTACAGATGCAATCAACTGGCTGATGATTTAATAGACCAGTGGTTTATCAACTACAGCAACAGTAAGGCCAGTGCTTGCCTGACCTGATAACTGAAAATAATCACTTGGCTAAGTTGACACCAGAACCTAGACATCACAAGAAATAAGAGGTGGGCATTTTTTTTAAAGATCACCACCAAGTTTTTAGTAACTAGGGGCGGGATGGGTAGAAGAGTGGTATTGGAGGGGAAGGAAAAACATGACTGTGATTAGGAAACAGCCTTGGTGACAAACCCAAATCTTTCCATAAAATTACATTCTTCATGTTGCTATGACCACACCCCTAGCTTTCTATCCCAGGAATCTAGATCCTGAACAGTAGTTTCATAATATACATTCACTGTCTATCTTCTGTAGGACACTATGTTTTGGGCAATGGCACCCATATGTGTCTACTAATCAGGAAAGGTGAGTATTATTAGGATGAATGAAAAGATGTTTCAGAATGGGTTTCCTATACCTTGTGTACTTTAGTACACAGCTGGAATCTTCTTCAACATGTCTTATTTGATTCTACTTCTGTAATCTCTCTTGAAACAGAGCTTGCCTCTTCATTCCTTCTACCTCTATCTCTGTTCAGACCTTGATCATGACCTTTCATCTATATCCAAGAATCTCCAGGCTCACCACACTCCAAACTGACAATTCTACATGGAAGCTTCTGCCAGTTATCATCTTAAACCAACCACTGTATGTTGCACTGCTCATGGTATTAACCTTTAAAAACTGCCACTGGTGAGAGCTGTGGCTCTCGATGTTCATTTTTTTCATGCCCCAATATAGTTTAAAAAAAAAGACCAATTGTCATGGTTAGGTTCATGTGTCAACTTGGCCAAGTGGTGGTACCTGTTTGTCTGGTTGGGCAAGTGCTGGCCTGTTTGTTGCTATGAGGACATTTCATAGAATTAAATCATGAACATGTTGGCTACATCCACAGCTGATTTCATTTGTAATTAGCCAAGGGGTCTTCTGCAATGAGTGACATTTAATCTAAACAACTGAAGGCTTTTAAGGAAGATTCTTAGAATCCTTCAGATTCTAAGACAAAATTTTAAGAGAAAGATCGCTCTCTTCTCTTTCTGCTTTGGCTAGCAAGCCTCTCCTGTGGAGTTCATCCAGACCCTCCATCGCAGTCCTCACCTTCACAGCCTGCCCTACAGATTTTGGACTTTATGTTCCCACAGTTACGTGAGACACTTTATAAATTTTAAATTTACAGATATTTCCTGTTGATTCTGTTTCTCTAGAGAACCCTAACTAATATACCAAGCAATCCCCATCAGTGACTCTGACTAAGGCAGTGTACTTTAGCTAGAGATGAAGACTTACCCTTTGTCAGGAGTGAATCAGAATCTTTGGAATGGTATGTAATTTGGAAGGAAAAAAAAAAAAGCAAAAACTTCCTACAAAGCATTCAAAACCTTTATGTTCTGATCTAACCTACTATGTGAGTCTTATTGCAGCATCCTCTTGTCGTCGCATTTCAACTCATTCTCCAGTCATAATGGACAACTAACACTCTTAGGCTGAGAAGTGCCCTTTTAATATGCTTGTGCCTTTACACACACTGCTCCCTTCACCTACAGTTTCTCTAACCATAACTCATCTTGCTAAATTCTCTGAAATGTTCTTCTTATCTCTAGAGGAAATGACTGCCTTTTCAACCCTTCTCCTTTTCCTTCAGCATAGCTGAGTCTTCCTCTGGAGGCCTTTAATACAGTGTCTGCCCTACTGACACACTCATCATACTGCATAATAGATGTTTATTCATCTCCCTGCAAGACTGGAAGCATCCAGAGAACAGGGCCTCATCTTATTCACATTTGTCAAGATGGCATCCAGCTCAGTGCCCAATTCACATTTGTCAAGATGGTAGCCAGCTCAGTGCCCAGCAAGACTCAAGACTGTAGAACAGAACTGAAAGAGAGATGCCAAAATTACTGTCACTCTGGTTGTTGGTAATGGGAACCATTCTTCTTTCCTCTCCTCTTCCACTTAAAGGTTCACCCCATGCATACATGCCTTGGAGCAAGTCCCTCATCTCCTTGATGCCCTGAGCTTCTTCCTCTGCTAAATCCTGACAAGGCTCTGTTCCTGTGGCAGCAGTGATTTACAACTGCATTTATCTGAATCTAATCAGAAGTGTGAATACTCCCCTTCTATCTGGCACACATCATCGGAGCTCTAATTATTCACACATTTTGGCAAGCGTTGTGGTGTTCCCCTACCAAGCTCCTAATCCCAGCAGATCAGTTAAAATAAATGAAAGAGAGAATCAAAAGGCACTTTAAAAATTCAACTGTTCTCCAAATGAGTTTGAACAGGCTCCAGATAACTAGCAGTTGCAGCTGACTGGCATTTAAAACATAAAAACCCTTCTGCCTGCCCCCACCCCCAAGTCCCCTCCTGCACCCCAGAATGCAAGAACATAATTCTCCCCTATTTAAGAGAAACACTTGAGATCAGGGCCCTGACCTGTTTTGAATGATGTACATTAAAAACCAGGAAAATAGAGTCAACACCCCAAGACCCAGTGAGTGCCAAAGCAATTCTCCTTTATTCCACATAGGTAATGTGATACCAACCCAGGACTGATGATTACAACTTCCAGAATGCATCTATTAAAGAGCTCTCCCAAGTGCAGGAAGTTATTGAGGCAAAATTAAAGCAACACACCAACCTCAAAATTCAAGAAAGTTTTCAAATGCAGAGACTCAAGCACATGCACATGTCATACTGCATGGCATCTGAGGTCTTAAGGAAAGCAATCCATGCTGTGTTTCACATTTCTTGCTCTTTCTCTTTGCCTGGACTTCTCATACCCCAGAGATTCTCAAGCCTTCAAATCTTTGCTCAAATGTCCTCTCTCTGTAAGATCTACTGTGCCCACTCTACTTAAAATGCAATACTCTTTCCCCTCTGACAGCACTATCTGCCCCCACCCCACCCCTGGCTATTTTTTTTTCTTGGCTCTTATCATCATTTGACACATTATGTGTTTTACTCATTTATTTATCATCGGGACTTCTCTGCCCCTGGAAGCTCAATGAGTGTGGGGCTTTTTACGGTTTTGGCCACTGCTACCTAGGGCAGGTGCTCAATAAGTATTTATTAATTAAAGAGTGAACTCCTCCTGACAGTCTTGTGTGTGCCTGAGACGATGTAACAGAATGCCACAGACCTTATACTTTATCACCTCTATACTGATCAGGCTGGTGTTGTGAAAGATGACAAGTGTAGAACTAACAACCTGAGACTTTGGGGGAAAGCACAAGTTCTGAATTCTTGACTCACTTCTGTCCCTAGTGAGCTGGGCAACCTAAACTTCTGTCCCTACAGCTGTAAACAGGGAGATGACTGAGAGAAATGATCTTCTAGGGCTATCAGAAAGCTCAAATAAAATAATATGCGGGAAATAACTTGGAAAAGTTAAAAGAGAGTGCCTTAATCAGATGATACTATTTTCCAAAGATAACAGATATTTTCCATTTTACTTTTCTAAACACCAAGTATTCTCAGCTACATAATACAACAAGTACATCTAAACAAGGTTACAAAAATAAGGGAAATGGTACAACAATTCATTCCATTCTCTTTCTGCTCAAAACTTTCACTTGCCATAGATAAGATGAAAGAACCCTATCAGAGAGAGAGAGAGAGAAAGAGAGAGAAGAGGGAGGGAGGGAGGTGGGCAGATGTGTGTGTTGGGAGGTAGGGAGAAGAGAAGGGGAGCTTTACCAAAACTTCTGCTGCTAAAGGTGTAGGATTCTCTCCAACCTTACCTCTCTGGGAGGCTGGAAACAACTGAGCGCTTCCTGGGGCAGAAAGGCTCTAGACAACTCCTTGGACAGATAAAGGGGATACGTGCAGTGGCTGGCCACACAGGCTAGACTAGAAATCCATATTCAAGTTTTCTAATTCTGGTCATTTGAACACTGAGTTCCAAAGGGAGCTTTTCATCTGGTCCCTAGCTTTATATTTAAGTTGGAGGGGGGTGGACTTTAAATGAGCTTTTTTCAAAAGTTGCTTTTCAAAACTGAGAAGGACTGTTCCCTCTCTTCCTCCCTCCCAGGTGCCCTGGGAAACTGAGAGACTTTTGTTACCAAGTTCGGCATGAGACCAAGGAAAATATCACCCCCACTTGTCTATTTATATAAAATACTCCAACCATTTATGTGTCTTTACATTCAGGGGTAGCAGCCACACAGCATAGATGTTGATGTTTCATGCATGTGAAATAACACAGTAGAAATCTACTTTAAAAAATTACTTTTCTTCAGTGTCACCATGGAAACTGGCCAACATAATCTCTCCACACCTAGCTCTGGGGGGTAAGGAATAACAGTGACTGGGGGCGGTGAAATCAAAATATTGAAAATGCTCATAAATTCTGTTATGTGCCAAAAAATTTAACAAGAGACATTTTTCCTCTGCTTTGGGCTGTAATGGCAACCCGAAATGCTTACTTTTTGAACTTTGTTTGATTTTTCAAAACTAAAAAAAAAATCAAACTGGGAAGTTTAGTGAAGCTCCTGCTAAGCAATAAATCACTTCAGAGCTTACAACAGCCTGCAGCCTGTTCTCTTAAGTGGACTTGAGTTGGAGGCTACAGAGAAGGGAAAATGGCAGCTGGTGGGGAACTGAAGGGAACAAGAGTAGGAGAGGGGCAGCGAGGATATGAGAGGAGCTAGTTAAAAGAGAAAGAACAGAAAATGAGGGCAGTAGGGCAATCAGGATCAGTCATAATTGCTGTTCTCATTCTGATTATGGCTCCAATCTCTAAAGCACATAGATCTGGCCTTTTCCTTACCATGAGTCCCAAATGAGCTCTTTATGAAGCTCAGTGTTTTGACTGATTCAACCTGAGGCCCAATACAAAGACATAGTAATAAAAAGTCTTATTATTTGTAAAATAAATAACTTAAAAAAAAGGAAAACAAAACCTAAACCTAGAGTCAGAAAGGAAAATTAGCAAGGATTTCCCATTTAAAATTTTTTTTTTCTTGAAAATCACCCATGGTTTAAGAAGGCAAGCTTTCTAGCAGTGGCTTCTCTTGCCTTTCAACTAAAGTATTCCTGGTGGAAACGAGATGTTGGTCACGAAGATCAGCTTCTCAATGAAAAGGCCCATTTTATTCTGAGTCTTGAATGCCTGGTTCAAAGAGGAAGCTAATTTCAATTCATATCATCCTTTCCATTTATTTATTTTAAATTTTAACCTCAGGATTTGCTGCACATAAATCCTTACAAGTTTCCTGGCTGATTTTTTGGCAGAGACTATGTCTCCTTTTGCCCTATCGTTTTACATTTTTTTTCTGGTCCGTGGATTTTATTTAATTGCCTAGAACTGTATCTCATTTCTAAATACTGCTCCTTGCCCCTTCAAAACACCTAGTAATAGGAGTGGTTAGTATATTTTGATTAAATGTAAAATAAATATCTTTGTCTGAAAGGAATTAGTAGACTTTCCAAGAAAGGTTACTTAATGAAATAGCAGAAAGAGTAGAAAACCAAGAGTACTTGTTAGAAGTTACATTCAGGCTAATTCTTACATTTTGTTACTCTCCCCGTAGAACTGGCTCTGATCCCTCAATCATATTCATGTTATTTTTTTTCCAGCTCTTTGGAGGAGGAAGTATGTTCCCTGAAATATTACAAAGGTAGCACTTTTCCACTGAGAGTATAAAGAAATCCTGAGACTTGACCAGAATAAATCTGAGATAAAATGGAGTAGAATCCAGAGGAGGAATTCACTGAGAAGGTTCCCTAATGCAACAATCCAAATGAGATTAGACCTTGATGCTCTGGCTACATCTAGCCCCCCATTCATTCAGCCATCCTGTCAGCCATCCAGCCATTCACTGAAACATTTATTCCATAACAGTACCTAAGTGATACTGCATGCAAAGCTCTATGCCAAGTGCTAAGACACAAGATAGGTAAGATACCAACATGCCCTAGGAGCACATCAATGGGGGTCATATGCTATCTTTCCGTTTCCTTTCCTCAGGTCCTAAAGGTATAAATGTATCTTCTTTCACACACTCCTCCCTGAGATTCTGGCCTTGAGCATATTCACTTATAAACAGAGAACAAGGAGGTGTGCATCTTTATCAGCAATCATGAGGAATGAGCTTTATAAAAAATAATATTCAATGGCATATTCCCAAAGAGAAAACACAAAAAGACATATAGAATGTAGAAGTGGGAGAGAGGAATTGGGGGTGGGGAGGTTAGCAGATAAACATGCATAATATAAATAAAAATGCAAAAGTTATTATAATTTATTCATTAAATCCAGCATGAGATAACACTCTCTCAGAAACACCCAACTGAACGCTAAACTTCCAGGACATTCCTCCTCCCTGGCAGAGTTTCAAAATGCAGTGTAAGAGAGGTCCCAGAGTGCTCTGCATTGGTCTTGCTACAAGCCAAGGCTTTTCCTCTTGCCAAGAGGGGGATTATGTGCTGAGACAGTGGTTCGCAGTGATGTTTGTGCCTTGCACAGCTTCCTGTAAGGAGCCTTAGGAATCTGTACCTCTGGGCTTATAGCCTTGGTTTTGTCTCTAAGTAGGTGTGTGACCTTGAGCAAGTCCTTCAGCTTTTCTGGGCTTCAGTGTCTTCATTTCTACAGAAAATAGCTACTGTGGCCATATCTAGTTCCCAGACTCTGGTAAGCACACAGCAAGACTGCATACGAGAAGTTTCTGAAAAAAGTAAAGTGTCCGATGTTACCAACATCTGATTACATCAGATATTCTAGATGAGGGCCTCAGTTCCTCCTCCTCTTCCCCAGCCTTCCTTCTCTTTCAAGATACTCCCCTGTCACCAGCACCAATGTCACCTCATGCGCGACTAGTGTCTAGCGGACAGGGTGACTTACCTAGCTCAAAGGCTACTGGAGAAGGTGAATACATCCAATACACTAAGCAAACTATCTTGGACGCTCTGAGGATCTGACTGAACATAAAGTCTCCACTTATGTTCAGCATAAGCCAGCACCAGCAGGGCAAAGATTCCTGTGCCTAAGCTGTTGATTATTGGGCCGGGGTGCTTGCAGCCTAGAGGGAGACAGTGAGGAAGGCAGGGCTACAGTAGGGGAGGAGCTTCCCACAGGAGCGAGTATGCCTGGGTAATCAGACTGAGCATGTTGGGGAAGGACATAGGGCCTGCAACCACACCTGGGACTTGGTAATAGTTCTTGCATTTGCTGGGTGTCACCCACTGGTCCAAGACCTTTTAAAGTATATGTCATTTAGAGATAAAATATGCAACTATTAAACTTTACCACCAGGGAAACCCCTGATGCTTTTCAAACATTAGGGACTCCCAAGCCAATAGGCCAAACCCTTGATTTTGAGGCTTGCTCTTGTGATGTTTATTTAGCAGAGAGGCTTAGCCTACCTGTAGTTATGCCTAAGTCACTTCCAGAGGACCTCTTTTGTTGCTTGGATGTGGCCTCTCCTCCTCTCTAAGCTTAAGTCTGCAAGTGAAATCATTATTCTCCCTGCCCACATGGGTCATGGCACTCAGGGGTGCAAGTCTCCCAGACAATGTGGGATATGACTCCCAGGGTTGAGCCTGGCCCTGACACCATGGGATCAACAATGCCTTCCTGAACAAAAGGGGCAAAAGAATTTTAACAAATAAGGTATCAGTGGCTGAGAGAGCTCATATAGAGTCGAGAGTCTACTCTGGAGGCTACTCTTACACATGCTTCAGCTAGATATTGCTATTTACCATGCTTTGCCAAACCTCAACCAAAATCATTCCCGCTGACCCTAAAGAACACCTAGGAACAAAGATTCCATGCACTATGATTACTTTCCAGAAGCCTACAATCTCCAGTTGGGTTCCTAAACCAGATAAGTCCTGAAACCCAGAGGGGCCAGCTTCTCCAGAACATTAACTAGTTCCATCCTCCTATCTCATATTATGGACAACCCTTCCCAACATGAAAAGTTAGAATGGGCATAGCCCAAATACCCAAAAAGAGTGGGAGAAAGATCAAAGGAGAAGGTAGAGTTATAACAGAGAAGATAGGATTTGACTAATGAGTATGACTGTTGAATCATTATATTGATGTTTCTTTTAGTCTCCAGTGTCTTGGATCAGCTAGAAGTAAAAATTGTGGATTATAACCCATACCTAACTTTGAAATCTGTTTTACAACTAAATATTGCAGTGTGCTTTGAAATTTATTGCTTTTTGTATATATGCTATTTTTTCACAGTTAAATATATATAAATATGTCTTTTAACTCTCCCTGCAACCCTATCTGCTTTATAGATTTATAGATGGCTAAATTGAGCACAAAGAAGGAAGGGAATTGCCTAGAATGACACAGTTTGGCTCCAGATTCAAAGCTCTTTGCCACTCTGTGAAATTGCCTCACAGAGGAGGCAGGATGGTACAGAAGAGAGAGAGCAACAAAAGGCCAATGCCACAAAGAACTAACACAGACAAGCCAGGGACTCCTGGCCAATGGGGGGAAACTCAGATTTGACAGCTTTTTCTTTGCAGCTTAGGACCCTGCCTACCAGGACTTCCAGGTGCCAGTCCCGGAAATGGCAGATGAGACCCTGCACATGTCACCAGCCCTGCTCTCTTAGGGGCTGCCCAGGATGGAATAGGCCACAGCAGGCTGATGCTAACTTGGAAGGTGGAGGAAGAGTAGCCAATCTCTGACAAGCACCATCTAGGAGGAACCTTCAGATTCATCTTAAAGGAAAAGAGCTCCATTTTCAGCAGCATATAAGCCATAGCAAGGATGATATTGTGTTCTCAGGATGGCACTGATCAGTTTTGAAATGCACAGGTCCAACTAACGAAGAGAGCTAGAAGGTTGGGAGGGAGAAATGAGGCCTCCTTACATTCTGGGGACTGTGGACACAGACCTGTACAAGTTGCTTACTGACCTGGGTCTGAAAATGCTTTAAGCAAGTCCAGGTGCCCTAAAGGCAAGGGCATTGTATTACACACGGTGGCCTGTCCATCTGGAGCTCTACGCAGGGTGGAGACTATGCTGGACAGTAACCAGGCCATGTATGTAGCTCCTATTGCAGGCCCCGGGTCACTGCAGAAACTGAGAATTATGGTTCATACTTGGCTTGAAGCAATCCTTTCAGCCTCAGTGCCCTCTGCTCATCCCACATCCCAAACCCATAGATAGCTAGCCACTCAAATTATATTATGTACATGTACTTACCTTTCGCTCATTGAACTCATGCTTTATATACTTTAAATATTTGTAAGATCTATTGGTACTTGTGTTCTTTATCTTCTTGCTCATTTCTAGCTAGAGGGTTCTAAAAGTAGCTTTACTTTCTAGCTAAAGGTAAAGTGCCCGATGTTACCAACACCTGATTACATCAGATATTCTAGATGAGGGCCTCAGTTCCTCCTGAGGATTATCAATTTTGTTGGTCTTTTCAAAGAACCTATGTTGGCTTTGCTAATTTTTTCTCCTGTTTTCTATTTCAATAACTTTTGCTCTTTTCTTTATTATATCCTTCCTTATTTTTGGGCTTATGTTGCTCTTCTCCTATTATGGTGGAACCTTAGCTCTTTCATTTTAGATTTTTCTTTTAGTCTAATATAAACACTTATAGGCTATAAATTCCTCTCTAAGTACTGCTTTAGCTGCATCTCACAGATTTTGGCATGCTGAATTTTTATTAACATTTGATTCAAAATACTTTCTAACTTCCCTTGTGATTTCTTCTTTGACCCATGGATTATTTAGAAGTGTGCTGTTCAACTTCCAAATATTTGGGGGTTTCCTGGATATCTCATTGTTACTGATTTCTACTTAACTCCTCCACAGCTCAGCTCAAATACTCCCTCATCTCTGCCCTGGAATCTTCTCTGACCCTAGGGTCACAATTATAGACTTGAAGCTTCACAAAGTTAATAGTCAGTCTTGCTTATTTAATACTGTATATCTTCGCTGCCCTGAAATCTTCCCTGACCCTAGGGTCACAATTATAGACTTGAAGCTTCACGAGGGTAATAGTCAGTCTTGCTTATTTAATACTGTATATCTAGTGCTTAGCTCAGTCCCTGCTCCATGATACGTGTTAAAAAATGTGTTGAACAGGGTGATTACTTCTTCTTGGGTATTCTTCAAACTCTCTGTAACTGCCTAGGTATTTAACTGGAGTCCTCCAAAGTATAGGAATGCCTCACTAGAATGGAAACTTGGTACAGCAGGAACCTGATTTTTGCAATCTCTCCAGAGATGACCAAAGGCTGACACTTTGTGGGAGTTTTTACTAAAACATATCTAAGGAGTAAGTCCACATGGAAAATCTCGTCATTCATACACTATTGATGGGAATATATGACAGGGCTCTTGGTTTAAGGGACACCGTACAACCTAACCAATGATATATTTAACAGCAGACACTGGATGGGAAAAAGTCAGTTGCTCCTGATGGAACAACATGATTTTATTGCTCATCAATGGCCTTAATCCAGCAGATCCTTTTCTTTGACTTTAGGAAGATCACAGCTACATCTGTGTTTTTTCAATAGCTTTCTTTAACCTTTAATATTCAATAGTGTTTCCCATCTTTTTTATTTATTGATTACTGTTTTCTCCCAGACTGAGTTGTTTGGGGTTTTACTGTATCTTCGTTCTTTGTTGGTTTCTTCAAATTCATTTTCAAAGTAGGTGAGGCCAGTCAAATGTAATCGATGAAGTAGGCTATAATAAACTTTTGCTTGAAGAGGACTCTCATCTGCCCATTAGGGAGTTAATTAGAAACTTTATCTTCTGGTGGTTGGCTATGAAAATGGAAACTTTTCCCATGTACTTGGGAATGCTGTATGAAAAGTGGACCCCTGGGGCAGAGGTGGGATTAGGTACAGGAGTCACTTGGCTTGATCTCTCACACTCTGAGTGCCCTGGGCTGCGGCTCAGTTAATTGGTTCCAGTGCTTCTTCATTTCCTGAAGGACTCCAAGGCTTCCCTTAAGCTACTTAGAGAGGCTGAAACCTGGGAATCTTGAAAGCTGGGACAACCCTGGAGGCTTAAATCAGGCTGCCCCAAGTGGAAAAGTGAGTTCCAGCACAAGGGCTGAGGCAACAGATTTCTGGGAGAAAGGAGCACATTAATGCCTTGGACTGAAGCTTTAAGGGAGAGGAGATGACACCAGGGCTAGAGATTGGGGGAAGAGAACTGGGAGCTACATGACAAAAAAGCGATGGGAAATGAGGACCATTCCAAGCAGGATTTGACCTCAGACTGATGTGGGGATTACCCATCAACAGGCCACATCAGTGGAGGGGACAAAAGCCCAGACCTCCCTTGGGACACCTGGAGCACTCTCTCGGCCGAGGTGCTGAAATGCTGAAGAGCCTGGCATGGGGGCTTATTAAATGACCTCCAGCCCTCCAGGGACAAGAAGCCTTCTGCCCTAGGCACACTGGTGATCTGGTATCTTCAACCTGGGCTCTTTCCATGGCATAACGGTTGCCTCTGGGCTTATAGGGCCTCTCCAAAGCTAGATTCCACGGCTGCCCTTGGGAGAAAGGACTCCTTTGGCGTTTTGGGAATGAGCTTTGTTTTGAGCAAGCAGAATTTGTTCAGACCACCAGGTCTGAGGCACATTATCCCATGAGAGACCTCCCCTAGAGGTTTCTCTCTTGGCTCATAGCTGCCCCAGCTTTCCATTTCCCACAATAAGCACCAGGGCTCCTACTCATCTCCTATTTTAACAGCTAAAGACATGCACACCAAACGCTTTCTAATTACGACTTTCATGGCAGATGCAGTCATTTCCTCGGATTTTACTGCCATTAGTTTTCCTCACCGATTTATCCTTAGCTACTCTCCTTGAATCTTGCCTGCCTCCCCTGAGCCTTTTCCTCCTCGCTCCTCACGGCTTGTCAGCACGCCTCCAATCCCCAGGAGAGATGGAAAGCCTTGTAGAGCTCACTGCGCAAACACACATTCCTATTCATTTATCACATTTAGCATGCGCACTTTCACTCTCATCAAAACCGGCCCCAGCTCGCTAACTCATTTCCCTCTCCCAATTACAAATTAGTCCATTAGGCTGTCTGCAGTAGGCCCTCTGTTGCATCTTGGTAATGGCTTCTGAGATTTCCATCATAATCGTAATGGCTCCCTATGCAGCCATGAGGGCAGATGGAGGCCGCCAGTGGGTAATGAGCTATCACGTTACCAAAGGGCACAGCCCTGGGCTCATTATTTAGTCTTGGCTGTTTTGTGAAAACAACAAGAAAGGTAAAATGCTGAAGGGAACACTTTAGCATATTAAATTAACACTTCTTGAAAATTCTCTCTGTAAACATGCCATATTTTCCCTTTATGCAACATCTCCCGTGAGGAGCATACTATGGAGGGTTGGGTGGGTGGGGAGGGAGGTGGTTTGTGGACAGAGAGAGGGGCAAGGAAGGAAAAGGATGGGGGAGAAATTAGTCAGAAAAAGGGGGGCCAACTATGTCCCTTGAGAACCTTCCACAACATGCCAGAGCAGACTTCACTAAGCAACTACCATCCTCTCACTGTAACATCCAAACCCACCCCACACCGACCCCTAAAACAGAGGGGCTGTCACCAAGTGCCACCTTAACTTAATGATGCTCCATCATTTAAAACCAGGTTTGCATCAGCCCCACAGTGAAAAGCACTGCAGAGTCCTGACCAGGTACTGCTGCTATAGTTTCTAAGTGATGCCTTTCTACATTTTTAGGGAAAATACAAAGACAAAGACAAAACAGAACCAGCACTATCATCACTACCAACAAAACCCCTGATTCAGATACTATAAACCAAATGTGACAACAATAGCTAACATTTATTAAGCACTAACTTTGGGTTGGCACACTGCTTAAGCACTTCACACATATTATTTTTATTTCATTTAACTCTCACAACATCCCGATATGGCAGGTGCTATTAGCGATGAGGAGACAAAAGATTGGAAAAAGTTTTAACAACCTCCCCAAGGGCACAGGGAGAGACAAGACTACCGAGCCCAGGCTCTCAACCCCTGAGCTATGCTGCAGCAGACAGGCTGTCCTGGGGAGACTGGCTGGGACCCTTCCTTCTAGTGTGACCCACCCCATAGCTTATTTCTTCATTGTGTGTCAGCCTTCTGCTGACATTTGTCCCCTAATCTTTCCTGAAGAGTCAAGTTCCAATTTCTTAGAACATGTCTCCTTCCTGTAGGTGGCGAGGACTGCAGCTGCTCCCCTGGCTTGGCGCTGTAGGTACCGCACCCCCTCTGGACAGAAGTGACCAGCAACTGTAAATGCTACTGGGGGTAGGGTGGGGCGGTGCTGGGGTAAGAACACATGGGATCTTCTCGCCAAAGTTAACCCAGCCGGCAGAGGAGCCCACAGTGGCTTTGAGGAAACACAGGTGTGAGCCTGGAGGAAACCAAGGTACTTCTACTGATAAAAGTACAATGAATAATAACACAGTGGGCCTATTTTCAAAAAAGCCATCACACATTCCTCCTAAAATTCTTGAGGGAGATCCAAAACCCATCATCCCATTCCTTTGCTTGGGATGATATGTCCATTACCACACTGCCCTTCTCTGCAGGACCAGAAGGGCTTCCACGTCTATTATCTCATTCATCCCCCAAATGACAAACATGCCAACTAGGGGAGGGTATAATTATTTCCAGTTCATAGAAGAGGGAGGTACCTGGCTTACCTAAGAACTAGGATAAAAGCAGAGTTCCCCGATTCCCAGTCAGGGTGAACCCGACCACTCCTCAGGCCCCTTTAAGCCCTTCAGCTTCAGAAGCCACAAATGCTCTTGCGAATAAATCCTCCAAACCCATGCTGAAAAGGAAGCATGAGGCCTGTTTGGAAAAGCCTGATTTCTACTAGTAGAAATGGCCCAAGCCCAGAGTTCAGGATGGGACTGGTTGTAGGTACAGTGCAGAATCAGTCAACTTTGCTAGGCTGTAAAATACAAATTTATGAGCTGTTTTTGTTAAATTCTGATATGGATTTTTGAAAACGAAAAGGATGGATGGTAGATGGCAGCAAGATGTTTAATCAATGTCATAAAATATAACATTCATTGGGCTTCTAAAATGAAATTAATAATCTGTGTAGAAGTATCATTAAGAGATAAGTGACATTTCAGGCTTTGATTTGTAACTTGCAACAAATCTTACTTCCATATAATTCAAGCATTTTTAGATATATTCAACTTTATTAAAATAAACCCAAACCTCTGACCCTCTGCTTCACAATCAAGCCTTTCCTTCCCTCCACTAAATTAAAAAAAAGGGTATATTATCATATAGATGCTTTAAATTAAGGAAGACAGAAACATCATATTTAAATCAGGGATTTCTCACTTGCTACTTACCAGGGGGAATTTAACTATCTTTAATAAGGCTTTTTTCCCCCTTTTTTCTGAGTCACTGGACTTGAGATGGCTCTGTCTGAACTGATGAAACATCTCACTTTTATTCAAAAGGCTAAAGCAAAATGCTATTCTCCTACTTAAATCTTAAAACCATAAAATAGTAAGATTTGGGGACTGAAAGGGATCTTAAAATCACCTAGCCTTACCTCTTCATTTTACAGATGAGGAAACTGTGGTCCATGGAGAGGGACCATAACAACAAACTAGAGAGAGCAAACCTGGCTGGAACCCAGGTGGATTGCTTCCCTCTGCACAAAGTCATGCTGTTACCCTTGCTTTGAAAATCAACACCAAATGGGGGAAATGCAAGCTTGAGTCTAACAAATATAAGTCATGGACATTCAGGGTCTATTTTGTTTTATTTTTGGTTTATTTTGGTTTATTAGGGAAGAGGAAAGCAAAGGAGCACAACTAAATGGCAATAATAAGCCCTCAATTCATATGCAGCATTCCTCAGAGGAAAAACACTCTATATTTATCCTAATTAAACAGTCCTTTACTTCCATGTGAGTGTAGAAAGGGCTCTCTAAAGATGGGAGTGCCTTGCCTCTCCTGGATAACTCAGAGCACCCAGTAAAGCAGAACAATAAGCTGCCTGCGAGAGGAAAGGTTGGGGGCAAAGATCTAAACTTCAGGGGCCCCAGAAGGATGATAGACCCATCTATTCAATCCCCACTCTAGAACGCGGTCTCTAGCCCCGGTGTCAATGCCCCTATTCCTGCCAAGACCTCATATACATAAAATACTCACTTAAAAAACAAAACAAAACAAAAAATATGGATCACATATGATATGCCCTAAGTTCCACATAATTATCTTTCGTTGAGTGGATAAAATCATAAATCCACACGTAAGAAACAAGAGGCATATATGTCTATCTTTCTATCTATCATCTCTTTTTCCCTATCTCTATCTATCTATCTCCTGTTACTATTAGGAGAACTAATTAGGAGAACTACTAGGAGGAAAAAAATGAAAATTTTGGGGTGGGAGGAGGTAAAAAATGTTCCTCACTCTTGTTGAAGTAGTCCATTTCCAAACATAAAACTTCACTGAGGATCCATTTAGACTTTGGGACAAGAGTAACAAAACTCACCTGGGACAGTTTACAATGTGCACCTCGTAAATGCACTCTTCAGTGTCAAGAAAGTGACAAGAAAGTCCCATCATCACACAACTTATAGCCAACACCCACCGTCCTCCCTGTCCCAGGTAAGTTCTAATCCTTCGTCCAGAACAGCATATTATAACCCCAGGAATCAGAGCTCGTTTTTCAACCATCCCTTGGCAAAGGGAGAGAGTGAGTTGGGAAAATAGCAAATGTCCAAAGTGTCCAGCAACTCTATGGGGAATGTTTAAACATTTGAAATTACTTTTTATGGATGCAAGCACATCGGTATGATTCTCATATATTACATCTCTTTCTTTCTCTCCTTTTTCTTCTGTTAAATTCCCTTTCCTTCCTTGAGCTCTTAGATAATTGTCCTTAACTATGGTCTTGGTTCCCCTTTCAAGATTATGATTAGGGCAAACCAGATGAGAAAGCCACAGAAGACTGAAATGCTCCAGAGGTAGTGGGAGGATGAGCGGGAGCCTTTTAAAATAAATGTCTGCAGCAAGTTCCTATGCCCTTACAGCTTTGTCCTCCCATGATCTTGGGGAGGAATGCTTGATGTGTCTCCCTGAACATTTCCTCCTAACCCCCTGAAATTTCATTGCAATCATTCATCTTCAAAGAAATCAAAATGCACCCCATCCCCACCTTCCATGGAAAGGTTAGGTCTTTGCTCAAGCCTACGGACTTTAACCTCATAAATATTCCCAGCTATAAGATCTTATTAAGAAGGTATGTCTCCCAGGAGCATAAAACCATCAAGCTGTAAATTTTATTTAATTTCCCATGAGATCTTATGGCCTCATACATATAATTAGAGTGCAGTATAGAGCACTTTTTTGTGTTTTGTCAATAAATCACCAGGGAACAATCAACGTTTAAGAGGACAAGCTTTAATGATTTTTCAGACCCCTAAGCAATCGTGCCTCCACAATGGCAAGCCAGTCTTTAACCTCATCTAACTAGGACTGTGGACTGTGGTGTCAGATAGGACCCCAAACACTTAATCCTATTAGATTCTCCAGCCCAGACAATCACAGCACAATACCCAGGGGACATATTGATTTTGATGTGGCCGACACAGAAGACAAGCCGACCTACTGACAGTACTTTATTAAGTGCCTACAAATTAAATATCTGAAGGTCTGCAATAGGCCCAGTTCAGTTAAATGGGCCAGTGTGAGATGTGTAAACTGGACCCAAAGGGAATGTGATGAATATGAGGAGGTTTGTGGAAATGACTGGGCAGGGCCTACTCTCTTGATTCCAGCACCAGCTTTTCCAGGAAGTCAGGGTGCTACAAGAGCAAACTCTGGAAGCATTTTGCTGTTGTAAGCTTGCTATGACCACAAATTTCACAACGTGTCATTTATTCAAGTCAGAGAATCTTATTCAACTAAAGCAATGAACTTCTGCCTCTCTTGATCAGGGTTTCAGGATAAAGAAGCTTATTCCTTTCTCCCCAGGTGGTGCTTTCTAAGCAAATCTCCAACCTACAACATAATTAGGAGCCCTCAGTTTGATGTTTGGTGTGACAGTTGAACCAGAATCACTGTTTTCTTTCCTTGAGCTTCCATTGCTTCTTTACCCTCTCTACTTCGACATAGGCACCAAGGTATGGACTCAACAAAGAACAGGCTGTGGACTAGCTGGCTCACTGTCTAACTGATCAAGTGCTCCTTGATGCTCTGATCATCCACATCAGACAAAGATGCTCAGTAAATGAAGATGAAGAGAAGACTGAATTGGACCTCTCTCCTATTTTAGTTCAGACAGTTATTTGCAAGCAATGACAAGAGGGTACAGGGGCTAGGCAAGCCTTAAGGAGCTTCTTTGTTCTGTGACAAAGAACAAGATCTGCCAAAACTAGAATCCAAGAACATGGTAGCTATATTGACAAAAGCACACATCTTGTTACTTCATCAATGGTTTGTCTGAGCTATTTCTACCTCAACATTCTAAATGATCCTTAAAATGCTACATCTACCAAGCTGTACAAGTTAAATTTAAGAGCAACTCAGAGCCCCTGACCAAGCTTACATACTTGGCTCAAAGTCATTCCATGAACGTGTACACCCACACTGTAAATATCTACTCTTTTTTTTTTTTTTTAAATCTCACTTGAGAGATTCATTACAACAGAGCAAAAGAGACTGAAAACAGCAGTAGTGATAAAGACATCTTTCAAGACAATCCGGCCTTGTTATCTGTCTGGAAACAATCCAATATCCTTTTCAACTGGTCCCAGGCAGACACCACCACACTCTGCCTCAGACATCACAATTTGCCATTTATTTGAGCAAAGTTAGTGTTCATGTACCTGGCACACAGGAAGGTCTCAAAAAAAAAAAAAAAGCAAGCTATTATTGTTTTTATAATCCTTGCCACCTTTCTGTCCTATGTGTACCTTTTGTCCCTTTTATAACGTTGGTCTCTATAAGCCAGTGGTTTTCCCAGGTGAGCGTAAAAAGCTGATTCGGGGTTAGCATAGTGTGAGGGGATGCTCAGGGTATTTGCACCACCACCTCTTTTTCATAGAGTGGGCTTCCATCCCATGTCTAATATTAATTGAAGAGGAGCTCAGAAGGCAAAAAGAGTTGGAAAACCAATGCCCTAGACCAAGTTTCTAGTCTTTGGCATCATTCTTTCAATGGCTAAATGACCAAAGAATCATATGGCAAAAATGATTTATGCTGGTGAATTGAAAATCAATCTACATGATGAGAGAGGAGTTAGTCAATGCATCACTATTAATTTCTGCTTCCTCTCTCCCCACTGCATCTAGGTTCCTCATAAAAGGCAGTGATTGCTGGCTGACATTGCTGTCTTCGGGGGAGCGGTGTGTTTGGAAGATGTGACGGGTGCTGTTTGGAGAGAAGTGTCAGTGCTTGCTGTCCTCGAGAAAAACTTCATCCCTCAGAGGATAGCCCTGAAGGGCCAGGGGCAGTGCTACATTTCAGAATCAAGCCCCATAAAACAAATGGCTGCAAATGGCCTTTTCCCAATCTTACAATGCAGTAATTCATAAAACCCTCCAAGGGAATTTTTATGGCTTTATATTAATGTTCATATAGGAAAGAAGTGAAAAGGGCATTGTTAAGATTTTAAAAAATCATTAAAAAGGGTCTTTGCTTGGGTTAATATTGATACCTTAGCACAAAAAATGCACTGATATACCATAAAATTTGTTCTGAGATACCGTTTTTTTCATCATTTTCATATGACCTCCTTTTTCTCTGCACTTCTTGAGATAAAAAAGTAGATTGGGTAATTTAATTTTTTTCTTAATTTTCTTCTCAGTTTAATTCAATACATATTAATCAAGTGTTTATAATATACCAAATACTATGTTAAAGGTCTAACAACATAAGAGCTAATATCTACTTTCAAGGAGCTCAAAGGTAGAAATTTCATTAAAAAAATAATAAAACAACTAAAAGTCATAATTGTCTGTGTACATGTGCAATCCTTTATGAGGTTCTTATCCATATTGATGTTGATTTGGTTAAGTCTTTTACAAGTCTGCTATTTAAAAACCAGGGCAACAGTAAACAACGTGATGAACAGCACTAATGGGCAAGGTATCCTTCTCTGTGCTGGGACATGATACGAAGGACTTGAGAGCCTTAAGGGAAGTTTCGCACTTAAAGAAGGTAGCTGACGTGGCAGTGACAGCACGATCCACATACCTGTAAGGAAGGGATAAATAGGGTTGGGTGGGTTGAGCCTTTTAGAAAAGGCTCCTGGTAGGGAGGTAGGGAATCACTAGATGTTCATTACAGATGAATGAATTCTCATCCCCTGAGCAAATGATGTTATCCTCAACAGGAAACGTATCTGTCAAAGAAAGTGCGTGAATGGGAGGCCTCCTGCCCAGACAGCAGGTATACTAGTATGATGTCGAATGAAGATTATATTAGAGGAAAATACACAGAAATTTAACAGTGGTTATTTTTGAGTGGTGGAATTATAAGTGACCTTTGTTCTCTCTTTTCTACTTATGTTTTACTTTTTATTTTGAACACATCTTGCTTTTACGGTAAAAAAGCAGACCATGTTTCTTTTTGAAAAAGTAACAACCAGAAAAACAGCACTTAAAAAGGAAGAAAGAACAAGATTGGGTCCACAGAGTATTCCACGTCCACAGGGCATCACTTCCAATAAAGGTTGCCCTTCTCAGGCTCTCAGCTCCATTGCTGTGGACAGTGACAGCAATTCCGCCACTGATAGTGTCACACTTGCTATTTTTCCCAGGGTCAGTATGAAGCCCCAGAGATCCTCTGGTCATGGGGCAGCAGTTGTAGAGCACTCAGACCATCATTGCTGACCTTGGTCAAGTTAGGAGGATGGTAAAAATGAAGCAGGCCTGGAAAGGGACACAGTTCTCCCCACAATACTACCATACCTTTGGAGTGGGGGAGGGTGTATGCCTATTTTTTTGCTGTTTTGTTGTTGTGAGGTTGGGAAGGAAAGGAAACTTAAGGATTCCCAGTACCCACCCTTGCCTGGAGGCCTTTTAATCATGTCATCTGACAATCACAAAACTCTCCCAAGTACTTTAAGTATATTAATGATCCAAGATTTAATCTATATTCTTACCCAGTTTGAACAAACCTATAAATAGACTCATCTCAGGGTACTGCTGTTATACGTTAATTATGGAAATGTCAACTAAATCAGGTATATGCCAGAGTAGAAGTGATCCTCAGAACAGAGGGTGATTCTGAGGATGACCTCTGGCCAAAGTCCATAGCCTCTGGTCAGGTTGCATCAGCTTTCAGGGAATTTACCCGTGAAGACGACACTTAAAATTAGTTTTCCCAAACACTTAAAATTAGTTTTCCCAAACAAACAAACAAGCAAAACAAACAAACGAAAAGCCAAATAAAAACTAAAACAAAAATTCAATAAATGGTGCTGCAATAGGGATACTTACAAGGAAAATTAATGAAATGTGACCTCCGCCATATAGCATACAAAGAAAAAAAGAAATTAGTTCCCATCCCCACTCCAAGTAATTGAAGGAGTGTAGAGAAATGACTTCTGGAAGCACTTTTCTACTTGTTTTGTGCCTTCTTCTTCATATGACTTGTCATTTCTTTGCCTTCACTGGGAATGGAGAGGCTAATTTGGTATGTCTCTTTTTTTTTTTTGAAATGAGAAGATAGATATCTTGGGCTTTTCTACACTGGGCAGATATTGACTATGTCACCACCCCTCACTGATCCCACTGCTGATAACTGAAAAATCTGGCAGAAAAAGGAAAGGTGGTAACTAGTGATTCATTTGAAAGGTATTTTTTCTTCAGAGAGGGCACCCCTGTTGTCATGAGGCCTGGAGCTGGCCTGGAATTTCCAAGGCTGCTTGGAAGGCAAGATAAATAGTGCACTTAGACAGAAATTTCTTTCCATGGGTCAAGGCAGCTACACTTTATCCAAGGTAGCATACCCTAGAACTTACAGGAAACCCGTAAGAGTGACATCCTCATTGAAATAAAGGAAAAGCTATTTAAATTTGTTTAATTTGTTGCCATTTGAGGAAATGTTCTGGGGTCTCCGGTTCTGAATGAAAACTCTAGTTTGACAGGTTCTGAATGAAAATTCTAGCTTGACAGCTCAGAAAGAGATTTAATAACATACTCAGAGCAATGACACTTTATTGAACATGCTCGAACATGATCAGGCACTGTGCTTTACATACACCATACTTAATTATTATAGCAACTCTTGAAACAGACATTATCAAGCTTATTTTACCAATGAGAAAACAGGCTCTGAGTAGTTAACTAACTTGCCAAAGGCTACCAAGCTTTTAAGCAGTAGTGCCAGAATTTGAACCCAGGTCTGTTATACAGAGATGAGCTCTCACCTTTATAATACAGGTAAATATAGTATAGTCTGATTACTTTATAAGGTCATTTATAACCTTCTGACCTCCAGAGGATGAATGTCTAAACCAAATGGGGATCTCATCTCCCACTTAAAATCTCTAGGAACAATTCGTTCAGCACATACCACATTACATGTACTTTTATCCCATTATAAAAAATCACTGGCATGGACCTTTGGATTTACTTATGTGTAGACAGGCATCTTCAGACAGCTACTTTCTGATTTAAACACCAAAGTGCCATCTCTGCTGAAAAGACACTGCCTCTGATCCTGTTTAATGGCAGTGAGCAATATGGTCAACCGTCCTTAATATATCTGTAGGATTAGCAGCAAGCAGGGTACAGAAGCAATGAGAGAGAAGTGAGAGAAGAGGCTCCCAATCGTGGGAACATGGAGCCTCACACTGAGGCACACAAAGCTGTTTGAATTCCTGTCTACTCTCCTCATATGCCTTGAACAAGTCACTTATCCTCACTCTACAGAGAAGAGAACACACAGAAATTCTTAAGATAATCAAATCACAGTTATGATCACTGGCACTTATGCTTTTGAGTTGCTGATACTTGATCAAATGGTATTCTTGGTTGACTTTTCATGTCTTATCCCCGCTTAGACTATAAATTCCTTAAGACTAAGTATTTCATCTTATACTTCCTGGGGCCCTCAAAGCATTGAGCCAGCAATTTATTGACTAATAGCATATTTCTTTTCAATTAGATTTAAGTTATAATTGAGCACCACTGTATACAAGGGACTGTGGGGATATTCAACAAAGCTTATAAGTGATAGAGTGCTAAGGGGTGTGATAAGGAAGGGATGATAAGGTAGAAGATGTGGTCTCAGACATTTAGGCCCTTAAATGAAGCTGGGAATACTAGGGTTAAAAATGCAAGCAAGAAATAATACCAATCAACAAAATGAGGGGAAGAAATAGATATGCACAAGATCTACTTGAGAGAAAAAGATCACTTCTGGCTGTGGAAGACTTCATTGGAGAGGAAGGACATGGGCACGAAGGATGGCAAGGACTGGATTTAATCTCCTACAGCAAACATTAAAACAGTTCCCCTCTTCTACAACTGAGTTTTGCACATAGGGATGGTAAGGTATGCCTGCATAAAAGAGAAACACTGAGAACTTGCTATCGGCCAAGGGACAGACAGAATGTGGACAGGAGGCTTCTCCACAGCAGACTGCCAACTATCCGACAGGCGGGAGTCCAGGGTTTAAGGCCTGCATCTTCACAAATGAAACAACAAACCAACCAAAAATAAAGTGAAATAATAAAACAAAAAGCAAACACAGACCCATTGCCCTCTGGGGTGACCTGACTCTAGGAGGGTACAGGCTCTGCTCCAGCAGTGGGGATGCAGATAGGCCCCCATTCTCTCCGAAGGAGTATGAACCAGGTGAGGTCTGGTTCAGCTTCTCTGTCATAAAAGTACTTCAGGGTCTACTTCCTGGTTTCCCACAGTGGGTCCTAATTAAAGGGGTTTTCTTGCATCCCTGGGGGTGTCTATGGCTAAGAGAGAATATAACTACATAATCACGTTAGTGAACAAGACTTAAACTAGACTGCCCACCCAAACTGTGACTTCCTCAGCACAATGAAGAAATGAGGTAAAGATAAGGGAGTTTCATACATTTCCATATTTATACATTTCTGATTTCAAAAGGTAAGAGAGGTAATAATAATAAGACTTATAAAAGCCAAGCTTTGAACAGATTTTAAATAGTAAGTAGGATGCTTTGGAGGGTGTGTGTGTGTGTGTGGAGGGGTGGTCGTGGTGGGGGAAGACGGTGATTGCTGTAACACAAAGGGAAAAGGGAACTTCTGCCATTCCCGGGGCAACTCTGGAGGCATCAGGATCTGACTGAGAGCATCATAGGACGCAAGGCTGACAAGTGATAACTGCTGCAAGGACACTGGCGCAGAGCATGTTGGGAGGCAGCCCTATGGGGAACCACAGTGAAATTGAGTAAACTTTATCTTATGAGTCAGATTACCTAATTACATGCTACCCTCTGTGAGAGTTCTTTGGCCCACAGCCTTTTGGGACAATCTTATTTAAATGTTCCAGCCAGTTCTCTAGGCTATTGGTAATTAAAGGAGCTTTTGATGCCAGAGTGCAAAGGGGGTTGGAGCATCCCCTGAGGACAGTTTGGTATGTGGCAGATGGTTCCTGAGGGATTGCTAAAGCCAAGGTGAACTATGGGCAAGAGAGTTCGATCTACAAAGATAAGCAGCTTTTTAACACAAGGGAAATCTCTCTCTGTCATGATTGGAGAAGTGGTAAGATCTTATTAAGGCAGCTAGTGGATACATTCAGAATGTGGGATACATGGCCCTTGCCCTTGAGAAACATGACTGTGTTTAATAAATTAGACTCAGGATAGCCGATGGGCTAGAATATGGGTTTGCCCTAGCATGTTTTATGCCCTGGCTTTTGTTGAAAGGAGATCATAATCTAAAAAGCATCACCTGGGGGGCTTCCGTCTTAAGGATACAGAACAGGCACAGTCTGGTTTCTGAGATCTCTGTAGGCTCCAAGAAGGAAAGGGTGAGACTAAGTTTGTGTGGCCTATGATTATGGAAGGCATTTATAAAACCAGGCCTCCCCGCAGGATATGAGAGGCCTGGACATATCCTTAAGCAAGTGAGATTCATGCCATTTCTTTAAAATCAAGACAGAAGATCACGCCATTGTGGTGCCTTTGGTTTTAGGCTCAAAACTGGAATCATGCTGAAATCAGCACATAGGTTGACTCCTGGAGTCTGCAGAATCTAGTATTTTGTAGTGACCTGGTAAGCAATACCTGCTGATGAACAGAGGAGAGATTTGCTAACTATGCAGGTTTGTTGCCAGGCCATTCCGGCTCATTTAAAACAGGCTAACGTTTACTCTGGTTACATGCTGAAATTCATACTTCTGAACATGTTACACTCGTCTTCTAAAATCAGGATGTACGTGTACAATAAACTCTAAAGACTTTCACATATTAAGCATTTCACACAAGCTGTGAGAAGTGCTTGCCCCCCTCTAAGACCCCTTTCCCACCTTCCCTATTTCACATCAAATGTTATTCAGGGATAATGAAAAACAGAGAAGCCTATGCCTGAATGACTAGGTTGTCTAACTGCATTACAGCACAATGAAAGATCAGACTGGGATTGGAAAGAGCCAACTTAGCAGCCTCAGAGCGTCAGGAAAGACATGTGTCTTGTAACCAACGAGGATCACTGATGTGACCCCCTTGGTATCTGACTCAGAGCCTCAGCTCTGGTGATAGAAACGTAATTTCTCTCGACTGAGCTCCACAAGGATGGTATGGATGGAGGGGCTCAACTTAACATGGGACACGGATCTGAGGCACTCTCTGTGATGCCTAATTGAATCAGAGACAACAGAAGGGTAAGAACAGAAGCTAGTCAGACCTCTTGAAACTAATGCTTTCCCCCAAATGTATCTGTTTCTACTCAGGCCCTAAAAATGCAGACTAGTGTGTGGAAATCTTGATTATGGATTGTGAGTTACTCAAATCCTTTTAAAAGCTTTTCTCATTGTTCTGGCATTCTCATCTCTGCTACCTAGCTAGTATGCTTTAAGTAGTTGGTAATTTTTTTTTTTTTAAGAATGTTTCGGTATACCTACATACAGACATGATATCCACAAATCCATTACACATATAAACTTTCTGATTCTCCAGCTTCACCAGTTAGTGACAGGTGAAAATCATGGCAGGAAACAGCTCCTCTACTGCACCTTCAATTTTTCAGATAGTTCAGTTGCCTTCAAAACCAAAACAAAACAAGCAGACAAAAAAAAAACAAACCCAAAATAATCAACTTGCCTGCTGACATATACATTAGCTATGACTAGAGGTTCTCTTACATAAATCAAAACCATGCAGTCCATCAGTCTGCTCTCAGGAACGTGACTAGGGTGTAATGGGGCGCAGTACATACAAGCTACGGCAAAGGACTCTGAGACCATTCAAGGGTAAAGAGTAGTATGGTGACAACTTCCTTTCGTTTTCTTCAGTTTCGCATTTAAGGGGAGCCATGGCCAATAACCAGAGGGTGGAGAGGGAAGTGTACTGCTCTAGAATCCAGACCACTGTGTCCTGGCCCAGATGAATAAACTGACTAGTGCTTTCCTGAGGGTAGTGGCAGCCGGTCTTAACTGGCCTCTTGGCCTGCATCTCCCACAGCTCTGGCTCTCCCTCCCTCCACTCCAGTTCCACTGGCCTCTCTGCTACTCCTCAAGCACCCCAGATGCAGGGCCTTGCATTTCCTGTGTTCTTTCTCTGGAATCTTGTCTCCCCTGCCTAACAGCATATCCACATTCCACCTCCTTCTGATCTCTGTTAAAAGTCACCTTCTCAGTGAGGCCTTCCCTGACCATGTTTAAACATTACCCCTCCCTACTCCATTCATTTCCTTGCTACTTTTTCCTCTCCACAGCACATCATCTGATATACTAAATGCTCCACATATTTAAATGTTTTTGTCTCTTTTTCCTTACCATTATCTCAACAAAGCAGGAAGTTGTCATCCTATATCCATAGCGCTAGAACAGTGCCTGACATAGGATAGGCGTGCAGAGGATATTTATTTAAAAAAAAAATGAATTGAAGTTACAGTAGTTTATACAGTAATTTTTAGGTATCTGGACACAAAACTGAATTTTTTTCTTACATAACTCAGAGTCTCAATGTGTGAAAGAATGACACACCTGCTCTTTTAATGTTTTCAACATCTTCTGTGAAGGAAACCAAGCCCTTAATTTAATTCCAGGCATACGTCCACCTCCCTTCTACCCACCCTACCCCTGGCTAATTCTGGATGTCTTTTTCCTTTTAAGAGAACAGTACTCTGAAAGTCATAAGAGAAACCTGCATGAAAGAATGGCCATGTTTTGTTGATTATAGCCATAAACCCTAGAAACAGTATATCCAACAAGGGAGTTACTTAAATACCATTTGAATTGAAAACTCTTTCTTTAAGAATCCTTCTTTCAGCAGCCGTTGTGCAGTGAAATAGACATATCCAGTGGGCTGCTGGGTTAATTACAGCTCTGTATAACTCTAACTGTCCCAGGGGGGAAGAGCCCGCCTCGCTTCGTCTGTTTAAAGGTGTCACTTGCTTGACTTCCTTCTTGATCTCCTTATATTATTTCCAGCCAGCCCTTCCCCAAGAATGATTCCCTGTAAAGATATCCAGGAAAGTCACAGGCTGAAAACACACTGCTGGGGGTCAGATCCCTGTGGCTTTTATTTCTGACACAGACTACTGTACAATGCGCTTGTTCCTGGTTTGGCCGGAGGGCAAAAGAAAAGGGGGACAAAGGGAGAATCAACCCAGAGGTGGCTGCTGCCTCTGGGGTTAGAGGCAAAGGCCATATCTACTACCCACAGGCTTCCTTCTTTGCCCTTTTTATCCTTGTGTTAGTTTCTTAAATGCTGTTAGAATGCAATATATCAGAACAGGAATGGCTTTTAAAAGGGGGAATTTAATAAGTTACAAGTTTATAATTTTAAGCCTATAAAATTATACAAACTAAAGAATCCAGAAAAAGATACCTTAATTGAAGGAAGGCCGAAGGGTCAGAAACACCTCTGTCAGCTGGGTAGTCATGTGTCTGGCATCTGCTGGTCCCTTGCTCCTAGGCTCTGTTGCTTTTAGCCTCTGTTCCTGCGGGGGTTCCTCATGCTCCTTCTCCAGGGCTGGCTTTCATCTCTTGGCTTCCCTTGGCTCTCTCCAGGTTCTGACATGCTTAACATCTCATGGTAAGGTCTGCTGGGCTCCAAGTATCTTCAAACATGTGTCTCTGTTCTCTAAGTGTTGGCACCTGTGTTAGCTCTGCTCTGAAGTTTCTGTTGGTTCTGTCGTTTCTGTCAGCTCTATCCAAAATGTTTTCTCTTCTAAATGATTCCAGTAAACTAATCAAGACTACCTGGAATGGGTGGAGTCAAATCTCCATCTGATCAAAAGTTCACACCCACAGTCAGGTGTGTCACATCTCCATGGAGAGAATCTAATGAAAACTTTCTACCTACATTATTGAATCAGGATTAAAAGAAATGGCTGCTACCACAAGATTAGATGAGGATTAAAATATGGTTTTTCTGGGGTATATAATAGATTCAAACCGGCACAATCCCATGACTTTCTTCACCCTGGCCCTCTTTCTCATTTTCAGACGGGCACTGTGTCTGCTTATTGACTTAAATCTCTACATATATGCTAAAAGCTTGTTTTGTCCCGCTTCAGCTTACATACCTACAATGAGTGAGATTCTGTGTTGGTATAGCCCATACTTAAAAAATTTGAACTATCAGAAATACATTTTATATTTGGACTAGGAATCTGTTTCATTACTAATCACTGTAGCCAAATTTAATCTCCCCTGAGCAGATCTCCAAAGATCTGAATTCAGTAATGATCTTGACTATGAGCTTATCTTCACAATAAACATTCCTACTTTCTAGGCTTTAAGTTTGACAACAGAGACTCGAAGACCAGATACTACAACCGTGTCTCTGATGTTCCTCTCTCTCTGCTGGGGTGGCTTGTAATTCAGTGGCTGCTGGGTGGAGCTATTAATAGCCAGCAGGGTGAGAGGCTAAGGACACAGGGAAGTTCTACAGACCACTGGGTCCTTATCCTAATAGACTTCAAAGATACTCCTCATTCAGCATCATAAATACCATACAACATTTAATATTGTTAGCGTTCTTCCCCAAGCAAATAACACTGTTGTGAAGATTAGTCTGACTCGTCACTAAAATTTCTAGGTCCTTATTGCATCTATTCTTGCTAAACTACCTGTGTCTCAGGCTGTACTTGACCAGATGGCTTATACAACTCAAATACCATTTTACTAGTCTATCTTGAGTCTCCTTAAATTTACCCTGTGCAAACCAGTTCATTATACTACCCTATGGAGTTCTCCACCCCGTAGCTAGAGCGAGTCTTTAAAAATGTATAGCAGGTCATTTTGCTTGAATGGTGAAAACCTTTTGGTTGCTTCCCCTCTCCTTTAGAGAACATCTGAAATCCCAATCATGACCTGAAAACCCTACACGTGCTCTGGCCCATTGTTACCTCTCAACCTCATCTTCCCCTCTCATTGAAATCTAATAACAAGGGATTTTTTTAAATGCCAAGCATTTTCTAGTCTCAGGGCCTTTGCCCTTACACTTCCCTGGGCGAGGTATATTCTTCCCCCATGTTTTTGTATGAGTCCCTGCTTCTCTTTATCTAGCTCTGTTCAAATGTCTCCTCCATGGAATAGTTGTCCCTGAGCACACTATCAAAAAAATAGCTTTTGATTTTCTTAGCCTTTACCTATTTTCTTCATAGTCTTTACCATCACCTGACATCACTCACACACACACAGCCTTTTTTATTGTTCACTATCCCTAATAGAGAATCAATCCAGAAGTAGCTGCCCCATGAGGGATGCATGATTGGCACAGACACTCAAATATTTGTTGATTGAATGAATGAGGTTTTTTAACAACTCGAATGTTATTATCTGAATCAACCTTTTTTCCTTACAATTTTCCTTATACAATCTTGATAAGTTGATATTTAAAATAATTATCCAAGCCATTCATAAATAATCTGTTCTGAGCCGAGTCCATGATATAACACTAGAGTGGACATTAGCTTAGTCAGTTCAACTGATTCACCAACCTTGTCATAATCCAGTTCACAGTTTCTCAACCAATGCACAAAGGCATCAAGGAAGGAAAGGAAAACTGGCATCTCTATTGCCAGCATCTGCCAGCAAGCCTCTTACAAGAAGGCAAATGTGAAGCTATGGGCACACAATCTTAGGGAATCCACAAGGATCCTTCAGATTTCTGCTTCTTCCTCACCAACCTTCTCCATGCAAACCTGGTCTGGGATCCAGAGAGCACCTCATACTCATGGCCTGTGGTTGAAGAATACTCCTTTCTCTTTAGAAAAATGGAACTGATTTTTGCTCCCCTCCAGTCTCCTAGTCCCTCTCCTGTTGTCTAGCCTTTCTCCAATATCTCTGGGCAGGGGTTTCAATGATCTCGTCTGCAAAATCTCTCAGTATTTGGGGAGACAATTTGTCCAGGTCAGGAAACTTGAATTCTTTACATCTTCAAGGCAATCTCTTTACTAATCTTAAGATCTAAATTCCCTCTTAGACAAAGAAACTCTGTACCTGCCCTTCTCAAGAGTATCCCCTGGTCAGGGAAAATGGAGGCAGAGCAGCAGGTGAATATTTCTGCTTTCTCTGCATCATCAGTCCCATGGACAGGCTTCTTTTCCTTTCTTAGTCTTGATCACAACATATAAAATCAAAACAAAACAAAAACTTAAACGTTGCTTGTCTTTAGGATCTTTGTGAGTTTCAGTTAGTACGGACACCATTTTCACAGTTGGTCCCTCTTAAATTTATCTTGGTTCCCATGCATTCCTTCCAAATCATTCTCAGTGGTTGCCATGTGTAAGCCCCATTTCCCCCTCCTCACTAGGACCACCTATTGAGTCAAAACAACAGCCCTAAACTTTTTAAGTCTTTTGAGTCACTTTCTCCTTTAGTTTCAAGCTTCAGAATCTTGCAATCTTCTAGGGCACATATGAGATATGGCCTCAACCTTTTTATCTGAAGATTAAATGATCACTTTTGTCCACTGACATTTCACCAAGCAATTCTTTATGGGGGGAGGAGGACAGAATTGGACCCTGCTTCCTCTAATTTCTAGGAGATGAAATGCTGATATTGTAAATCAAGAAGTTCTAGCTTTGAACAACAATCCCTCCAGTGGTGGAGGTTAAGGACAGCCTCAAGATTCAAAGTCAGGCTTATCAGATTCCAGTCTAGCTCACCTACTTAGTGCTATGATAATTTGGATAACTTAACACATGAGGGCTCAGATTCCTCACATACAAAATTGGGATAATAAAATGGGAATAATCATAAGGTTGGGTAAGGACTAAGTTAAATAATACCCCCCAAAAAAACAAATCAAACACACAAAGGAAGTATTCAATAAATATTAACAATTAATTTTTATGCCTCTATTATGGCATCCGTTTTTCTCCTAGCCAGATCCCCACATAAAGTCAATACTTTCTCCTCCTAAAGGGAGGATTCAGTCCTGGATCTCATCCCATCAAGTGTCAGTCCTACGCAATGAAGTCATATTTACTCAGCCAGAGGCACATGCAGATTTTGTGGAGCATGAAGCTTACACATTTGTGGGGGGTGCTCACTAGGAAAAAGAATACAGAGCTATGAATACAAAATTAGGAAAACGGCTTAGAAGAGGTCTTGGTGAACGAGGGACCCTCATTTCACAGTAAATCGGCCTCTACTGTATACACCAATTTTTATGCAACATATAGTAGAGAGATCAAAGGTAATGGGGGAAGCCAGACCGTCTCAATCATGGAGACATTCTCTATTTCTAGTCTGTAAAATGAGGCTCATAATATCTCATTTCGTTTCCACAATCAATGAGGATGTGGATAATTGTTTCATATTCTCTTCCACCAGTTTCCAAGTTCTGTGTATGTGATCTCCAGAATAACCCCTTTACTTCTCTCAACTCCCACACTGCTTACTCTGAGTCATCATCTCTCACCTGTGCATTTGTAATAGTCTCCTAACTCCTGACGCTCAATCTTGCCGCCCACAAACCATCCTCCACACAGCAGCCAGAGCCATCTTTTTACAAGGCAAATATGGTCATGCTTATTCCTGCTTTAAATGCTCCAGTGATGTCCAACTAGTCTTTCAAAGATAGACACACCCGCATACACACACAGTCATCTATTCTTTGCTTAATGCTGTTGTCAAACTAATTTTTTAAAAAATCAATAATTTTATTTAATAAATTCTTAGGAGATTTTTACGAATGTGAACAGAAATTATACATTTTCTTGATATGCCCATGGAATAGCTACAAAAATCAATCATATAGGAGGTGCATGGGTAGTACAGCAGTTGAATTCTTGCCTGCCATGCAGGAGACTGGGGTTTGATTTCTGGTCCATGCACTTTCCTCCCACCCCTCAAATCAACAAATGGTGCTGTAATAACAGGATACTTACATGGAAAAAGAACGAAATGTGGCCCCCACCATACAGCATACAAAAAAATAATAAATCATATATTTGTCCACAAAGAAAACTTTAACCAATGTAAAAAGTAGAGCTTTTAAACGTTGTATGTTATAAATTTTAAAGACAGGGAGCATGTCTATTTTATTTGTTGCTGTATTCCCAGAACATAATTTCTTACCTAGTACATAGTAAATTTTAGTAAATAAATGTCAAAGGAAAGAATACATGAATGTATGAATGACAGATGTCACTAGCTAAGCTGCTTTTCATATAGAAGATTCTAAGGCCTACGGAAACAATGTTCTGGAGATTCAGAGATTGATAAACAAGGTTATAATTACTATATAATTAATATTATTGTCCAATATTACTCACTTGGAAACTAAAACTATCCTCCTCCCCACCATGTAACAAGGCTATTCCATATCAGCCTGTCCATGGTTATCAAGGAGTGCTTCCTTTTTCTCAATATGAAAGACCTCTTACTCAGATGAGTCCCTCTCTGGGCAGCCTAGTTCTTTTCTTAGATGTATGAGATGTACTCCATTGCTGGTTAAGGGCCTAACATCAGTGCCAATAAAGATGTCCATATTCCATTTACTGTCATCAACTGCACAGTCAGCTACCTCTTGTTCTCTCTACTCTCTTACAAGTCTGAAAGCATGATGAAAAAACCATATGCACCATCTACCTCCTTATTCCTACCTCCTCTCCAAGTCTTTAGATCCCAATTATGCTTCCCTGATCTCTGCTCCAGGGTTCAAAGTCCCTGTCCCTTATCTCCTCCAGCAGGCGACCGTCCTAAAGCTCTTTCTCCAGCCATCCTGCACTCAATACAGAGAGAACATACCTTCTCAGACTACCTCTCAGCTTTGTATTTCTGGATAGAGTCCTTGTAGTAACCCTGGTTACTTTTTTTTTTTTTTTTTTTTTTTGGTTTATTGCAGCAGCTAATAGTGTGTTCCAGAATATGAGGGTTGAATATTGTCTTCAGATGGTCCTTCTATTTCTTAGTTATCTACCTCCATTGTCTTGGCATAATCCACTGGCAATTATCACTAAATTACCAGAAATTATCATTGGCCCAATGACTCAAAGAAGTCAGGTTATAAACACTGGGAAGCAAAGAAGAAAATAATCAAGAATTTAACTTCTCCCAGTAATTCCCCCAGCTTCTGGCCAATGTGAAGGGATCGCAGGCTATCTGTACTTGAACCCTGGTCTCTCAATGGGAAGTAAGAGTATCTGTCTTGTGCTGGAAGGTTTCATCGTCCCCCCAAGTATACCACTATAAATGTCAGTGTGCAGAATAAGTCCTATTGCCTGGTTTTTCTTTAATAGATAGAGGCAGAAGAATATTTCCTGAGGACCTGTCCTCCCATTGTTAATCTTCTCAACATCTAAGGACAAAATTAGGGCTCAGGAGAGGAAAGTGGTTGAAGAAAGCTTCTTCAGTCTCTAAAAGTCAGTATAAGCAGGTTTCCTGATTTTCATTTTCTTAATCTTTCCATTTTTCTATGTTCATTTTTTAAATTGGGTAGCAGGAGGAGCTAAGAATGCCGTAGATGAGAAGAAAGTTGCCAAATGGGAAAGGGAGGCAGAGGTAGTAAGAGGTAAGATGTCCAAGTGCTGAAACGGGGAAATGAGACTTTCCACCTCCTAAAGGGATACAATCTGCATTTAATAAAAAAAAAAAACTCACAATGAATTAAATCAAAATTCCTCATCTTGGCATTCAAGTTCCCAAGTATTAACCTAGGCCTACTTAACCTGACCAATCAGAAGTTTACTCCTTTTACTCAAAACTGTGCTAGTTATCACGCTTCCTGCTTGGAATTGTTGTACACTGGGTTGTCGTACAGATTCAAGGAGATGATATATGTAAACTGCATAAAAATGCCCAGCATATAGTGAGTGATTCATGACTGTCTCCTTAACCTAACAGAAGCTTTGGAGGAGAAATATTATGCCTAAAATTTATTTGAAATATTCCAAAGTAGTGCACAAAAAGTTCCAGAAAAGCAACATTGTTGAACATCTCCTATGTAGAGAGGATGCAACAGATGCTGAAGAGCCAAGACGACTGAGGCTGTGGGAGCTGACTTAGGGGTAGGGGGTACACGAGGAGGCATATCTTTTCTAAGGGTACTTTTTAAAATTAACAGTCTCCCCTCAGCCCCCACTTTTCCTTGCCTGCCCCCAAATCCCTGGGGAAGAAGCTGTGGCATGCTTGCATTTGTACTGAGCAGAACTACAAATTTGTTAAACATTTTGTTTTGATTAAAAATTAATAGCTGCTTTTGACCCATGTGGATTAATTTCACTTTCTCTAAGTAGTCCTTTAATTGACAAACTATCATTAGGTGAAAGAACCAATTAAACAGAGCAAACTACCCCTCCCAGTCTTCATCCTCCTTCCTCTCTCTGCTGTCTTGCCTGGGTGTTTTAATAGACTATTTCCATATGAGGACAATGAGATTAATTATTCAGCAAACACAAAAGAACAAAGGTGGGAGGTGCGTTCTGTGTAGGTGTTAAGGCCATGTAGAATCTACCAAAGACCAGTGGAGACAGGCCTGGGGAACAAGAGAGAAGGCAAGTGATCTAATTTCAGGGCATGGAGATTGGTAAGCACAGTTCTTGTCAATTAGCTGGCACTCCCCCAAGCTTATCAGCCATCACAGGCCGCTTACTGTGCTTTATTGCAATTTGGAAAACTCCTTGAAACTCCTTGGATGTGCTGACAAGGTTATTCTTATAATGGCTGGGCAAGGTCCTTTCCTTGTGCAGTACAATAGATGCTCTAAGGCCTAGAAAGGGGGCACAACATTCCCTCTCACACTAAAGGGAGAGTGTCAAATGGGATGAACATATTATCACCAAGAGTGACGAACAGGGTAATACTGCAGGCTCCCAAGAACTAAAGACCCTGCCTTTTACTGGGGTTGTCTGCATGGTCCTATCTTCCTTCCTCAGGCTCTTTCAAGGGGAATGAACAAGGAAAACACGCCTTTCCTAGGGCTGGAGAGCTCCAAGAAACTGCCACTAGGGCCAGGTCCAGAACAACTCACCCCCTGAAGCAGATGTTTATACCTACACCCCTTTTTCATCTGGATGCTTAGAGCTCTGATGGGAGTGTGTGAAAGCAATCAAGCTAGTCAATTCAAAATTTGGGGTCTGAAGTAAAAGGCTGATGAGTGATTTTGTTTTCCCTAGGAAATACATATTTTTTAACGGCCAGATCCAATGACTAGGACTATCACATATCCTACAGCTGTGCATTACCACGCCTGTGGCACATAGAGAGGAGCACAGGAAATGGCATTAAAATATCTGGAAGAACCCTTAGAAATTATCTACAGTTTCTGCCCTCGAATTTTATTACAAAAACTTTCAAACAATCTAGAAAAGTTGAAAGAATTTTATAGTGAATCCCTATACCCACCACCTACTATCACTGACATTGCTACTCTACCTACCTCTGAACATGTATCCGTTTATCTATCCAGACTGCTATCATCCATCAATCCATTTTCTTTTTACTGATTTTCACAAAAAAAAATATTTTGTAACTATTTGGAGAACCACTTTTCTTCAAATAAACTCTTCTGAGAAAGGCCAGTATAGACAAGAGACACTCATCAAGCCACTCCGGATACCCTGGAGGCATGTCCGCCATGGCCTGCTCCCAGATAGGCAGGACAGGGTGAAATGACAGATTTGCTAGACTCCTCACCTGGGAAATGGGTCACTGAGGCCCCCGCAGGGTGTGAACCCACCCTACCACATCTTTGCTCTATGTCCTAGGGTGAGTTATCTCATTATATTTCAGTTTTCTTAGTTGTAAAGAGTAGATAATAATTGCACAAAATAATGCATTTGAACCTAGGAACAGAATCTTGGCACAGAGTAAGCACATGCTCTTTAATGCTGGCTGTTACCACGATCATCATCAGTATTATCAACATTATCATCACCATCACAGAGCCTTGGAGAGAAGTGCAGCCTCAAAGGCAGAATGTAGGTGAGAGGAAGATGGTGGGAAGCCTGGGGTGGAAATGCAGAGATCAACATGACCCTAATAAACCTTCAGAAACTTACCCCAGCTCACAGTGGTCCTTATTTGAGAACAATCCCTGTGTCCTCCCTATCCCAAGGGATTTTTAAAGATTAAAAGTGAGAATAAGTATAAATGCATTCTGGAAGCAAAGTTTCTGCAGCCATATAAGGCGTTCCTATTGTTATTTTTAAGGTACCGTTCTAGGAAACTGATGAGTTGTCACAGCCCTGCCACTTTAAAAAAAGACCTCTTTTTTTTTGCCTTGAAGCTATATAAACTCTTTAGGGTGACTTCCAGTCCTCATATGGCTGCCATCATCTTCCCCCAAAGAAAATTTCATCATCTTATTTCTTCACAAAATCAAACCAGAACAAATCTCCAAACTAGCCCAGCAGGTTTTCAAGGATTTTATGACCTGACACTGAAACACCATCCTAGATTTATCTGTCACCACTCACCTGCTTTCCTTTCCAAACCAGGGCTCACCCCTGCCAGGGGTTCTCCCTGGGCACACCCCAGGCCATCCCACAGGAAGACTGCCTGAACCCCACTAAGGCACGGGGCTTGGTTTCTCACACAAAAATACTGTGCTGTGGACAAACTGAGCCACACTTCACAGATGAGGAAGCAGAGGCAGACAGCTGAAGTCAAATAAGCCAGGGCTGCCAGCTGGTAAGTACCCAGGGTCTTGCGTCTGGGTGTGCCAGAAGGCAAAGCTGGCACCCCCTCCAGCACCAGCTTGCCTCTGCTCAAGAGGTTTCCCCTTCTTTGACTGGGGGTTCCCTCAGGACATGGTTCTTCTGCCCCCACTTCTACAAAGCCATCCTTCGCTTTTCTCACGCCTCCTTGGAGTTCTGACAGTACTTCACACAGACTTCTGGGGAATTCAAGAGAAGATAGTGTCAACAGAGGGAAGGGGGCAGGTTTCAGAGCTAGGCAGCCCTGCTTTTCTAAGTCTGGTTTTGAATCTCATTAGTCAGGAGGCAAGTCTCTTGTCTGTACAATGTGAAAAATACTGTCTTCACCTCACATGGCTGTGGTAATCATTTAACAAACTAACATCTGTAAGGTGCCTGACCCGTGATCAGAGTTTGATAAGTGTTAGGTTCTCACCCTTCCTTTAGTGTTTTTATTTTCCTGTTGTGAAGTCTGGACTTGTGGTCACAAAATAATGAGAGTATACTGAGGACCCTGGGCTGGTTTACCTTGAGGACTGCCACTCAGTCTGGCTCTGCTGTCCTTGGTTTACATCAGAGTCGTACTGAGTCTACAGTGGTGGCCCATCTACCATGGGCCAAAGGAGGCGCCCAAGCTCACGTTCTGATACCAGAGCCATCACCTCAATCTGCAAGGGCACCTGTGGCACTGTTTTACTACTTCAGTTTTGTAGGTAATTAAGCCCAGGTGATTGGGCTACACATTTGCAAACAGTGCCTTCTATGAACTTAGATTTAGGCTATATTTTGGGATGGTGCCCAAAATATAACTGAGCATACAAGCAAAAATGTCTTCTCTGGACATAGTTGGCCTAAAGTTGTAAAAGTGCTGGGCCACTCCTTGAACCTGAGTGCAAAACTTAGCCATCATATTGGTGAGTTGGGCTTGACATACACAAAAGCCCACTAATGGGCTAAGAGTTTTGCAGGGTAACACCGTTAATTTACACCAGAGTTGAAGCTACCCCTTTTGGGAACCAAACACCTTCCATTTCTCCTGGATGTTTGTACCAGAGTTCTCCTCACCAAATAATCAGATCTACATTGTGTATCAATTTCTTGAATGATTGGTGGACATTATTTTCCCATCACTAGTTACTACACAGGGACAAACTGTTCCCTTAAATTCTAATGAGAGAAGGGGAGGACAAAAAAAAAAAAAGCTACATGACCAATGATTCATCAGGAAGAAAAATTGAGTTTTTGTAATACAGGTTTACAAATGGGGACAGGAATGTTTCATGTGTCCTCCTTCCTCACTTACAGGTGTAAATGGAACCCAGTCTTAGCTCTCCACTCTCGGGAGAGACCAGACAGCCCAGCTAATAAAAAGAGTACAAGATGCCATATGTGTGACCTTCAAGCTGTTGGTTTGGTTGTTTGTGCCAAGCCCCATGTTGGTGTCTAGTGCAGAGGGGGGCAGGCAGTCATGTCCTCCTGGGCCTTTTCCTACATGCATCAGGACAGACATGTGGAGATTTCTAAAACGTCTCCTGTGCAGAGTCTGAACACCTCTGTGCTTCTCCCTGAGTGGGCAATGCTGGAGTCAGATGCAGAAGCACAGTTGTCAAGAAACTCTACAACAAATTCAGGGTGACATGATCTAGAAAACCCAACGTCTATCCAACAAGGCAACTGTGCTTTCTTCGGGTTTTTCCTGAACAGTCCCTGAGGAGACAATCCTTCAAAAAAGGCAAAGGTATAAATTCCCTACCAACTGCTTGGAAATATCAACAAAGCCTGAGAATGGAGGTAGAAGACAACCCCCCCCCCCCCTCCACCCCTTTATTCTCCTTTAAAAACAAGTACTTCCTGTTTAAGGAGCAAAAAAAGAGAGAAGCAACTCACCTACTCACAAAGCCTGGCCACTTGGCAGCCATCCAAGAATCTAAAGTGAAAGCCTGAATTTTGAAAACATAATAGACAAGGGAGTCAGCTTAAGAAAAGATTTCATCTATCAGCTAACAAGAGGCTGGGGTCATGAAGTAGGGTATTCTTTATACTTGAGAGACCATGCTAAAAATCTCAAAAATGGAGCAGAAGGAGTGGGGGTGGGGGACCCTGGCGCAACGTTCTTAGCATGTAATAGAGGTTTGCCGTTTCAAGGAGGCTTATCATTTCTTCTGACATCCTGACAGAAATGTGTAATATAGAAGTTTAGCAATGTGGGCAGGTTAAATTATACGAGGCAGAGGAAATCATTTCGCTGTGAATTGGAGCGTTGCTGTGGGCCACTTCAGGCTGTGCGAGTCGCAGCCTCCATGCCCCCTCCCAGCAGCAGGTCCCCAAAGGAGGGGCCTCCGGAGGGGGCAGAGTCCGGACTGAGCAGCAGTCTCAAGGATGCATGTTTACCAAGTACTAGCCCTTGAAGGGGGGATTCAGACATTCTTAAGCTTTGTGCTCAGCCTTTTCCAGGCCCCTCTCACTCTCCTGGAAACTCGAGGAGTGTGGCCTAAGGGCCCTTGGAAATGGAGGGGCGGACAATGCAAGTCCAGTGGGCTTTCTAGCAAAGCTCTCTGTTCACTCTGTTCACCACCACTTCTCCACACTTAGGGATAGGATGGAAAGCGCTGTTCAACATAACAGCCTGGAAGATTCTGAAGGGTCTTTTAATCATCAGAGAAAGATTAAATCATATTCAGTAAAATATGATTTAAGCATATTTAATTGCAGCCTGAGCCTTTTAAAATTATGCATCTGCAACTCTATATATGACAAATCCCTATTAAACATAATTACCCCACGCGATGGCAGATCCTACAAATACTACATTCTGTCCACACAGTAGAGAAAATTAGATATCAAGGCACTTTTTCCTCACTGGAAAAAAAGTACCTGTCTTTCCACTGTATTTTCTGGGGGGTGGGGGGAAGGAGTGCATGGGCCAGAAATTGAACCTGGGTCTCCTGCATGGCGGGCAGGAATTCTACCACTGAACCTTGCACCACTTCCACTGCATTTTTAACCTACTAGTTGTGTACAACAGAAGTTAAAACTGCTCCAGGGTGGTTTGTGGTTGAGGTCCCTGGTATGTTCAGTAGTGTCCAGCCTCAACACTGGAAGGCTGCTTCTGCCTTCAGCAGAGAAAGCAAATGGTTCAGATGCAGACATAAAGAAAAGAAAGACATAATAATAATAATCAAGGATTAATTGAGACTTTTAGTGGCTACTAAGAACCAAGTGTAACAGTACTTTTTTACTCTTAATTAAGCAATCCCCTTAGGAAGGTGAAGTGAGCCCCTTTTTACAGAGGAGAAAGCTGAGGCCCGAGTCACACACCTGGCAGGTGACGACACAACTTAGACCCAGGCCTGTAGTGGTTGCAGTTTCCTCTGTGTTGTGCTGCTGGGAATAAAGGGAAAGGAGGGTTGTTTCCTCATTCCCTAACCAGAGCCTACCCTCACTCTGTCATGGTGTCAAACACACACCCGCATTCCCCTTCTCTCCCACTCCGATCCACCCACACCTTCTTTTTTGGAGAAGTATTTGAAGAACACTGGGAGCATTAATAATCAGACCTGACATAACACCTGCCTGGGGGCAGGACTGATGACTTCTTGAACTCTACCCGCAGGCCTCTCGGGCAGCCTGGGTCTCAAAGGAAGGCTGCAGGGAGACACATTGCAGGAAGCAAGGCTGCAGGGCCTAAGCAAATCACACTTCACGCTCCAGGGCCCTGGCTGACAAGTGCAGCTAGGTGAAACCAGGTTAAAAATCCGCATTCAAGGCAGCTGCAACTGGGAGGAGAGGTCACCAGAGGGTGGAGGGGTGAGAGTGTGGGAGGGAGGGTGGTGAGGCAGGCTTCCCCACAGCGAGGGGGCCGGTCTGGCTGGGTGTGGTGCCTCAGGCCAGTGCTTTAAGGGCCTATGGGAGAGACCTACCTCCTCCAGCCAGGACTGCCATCCAGTCGGCTCTCAGAAAAGGCCCGGGCCTGTGGCTACAGTCCAGCCAGCTGGTGGCTCTTTACTCCTGCACATGCCCAGGCCGCAAAGGCAGAGGAGGCAGCATCTGCTGACAGTCCTTCCATCCTCTCTCTGTATGGTTTGGAAAGTAGACGGATGCTGTGTCTCTGAACTCTTTATAAAAAGTGATCATTAATTAACGCTAAATGACGATAGAATTTCTCCCAAATTACACATGACACTCACATTAAGAGCAAACACGTTCATTCAGATAAATGTTAGCACAGTGAGTACCTCAAGAATTTACAATGATTTGCCAAGGAGAGGAAGAAAATTCTCTTTAAGAGTTCTCTTTAACCAAAATAAGAGTAAAAGCTTTTAGGAGTGATTGTTAATTAAAATAACTTAGTCATGGTCTGTGTAAATCATATGAGGACAGAATTGGTGAGTGATTGGGGGGCACCAGAATTAGGCCAGTTTGAGTGTTGGGTTTCTGTATCGGGTAAGGAAGGGAAGGGACATTTATTTTAAGCATTTGCAACATGCTTACAAACAAAATCTCGTGTATACGAAACAAACTTTGCGCATCCACATCTTTTCTCATCCTCACAACGACCCTGGGAGGCTGGAATGACTATCACGCTGGCCTTAAGTGTGAAGTCCAGTGCTTGGCACGCGGTGACCAAGCAGGCTCACACAGCCAGTTAAGTGGGACAGCTGGCATCAAAAAGGGGTTTTCCTAACCCCAGAGTTCATGGTTCCTTACTGTATACTTCGATCTTTGCTAGATGAGCTTAAGCCCTAGGGGAGCACTTAGAAACACAGATTCCTGCCCCCCACCCAGGAACTTCTGATCGTACTCAGGTGAGGAAGGGGCCCTCTGTGTGAGGGGCATGCAGGCTGATGGCGATGGGCAGCAGGTGGAGAAACTCCCCACACTCAGCTGCCGGGATGTGTCAGAGTCCTCTCTGGCTATCTGACCAGGTGTTTCATTTCTTCTGCTCTGTGCGCCAGCTTACCCTCAGCCTGCTAACAATCAGTTCAGATGAATGAGCCAGGGCCAGGCAAAGATGCTGTGCATCTCTTTGCTCCCCTCACTTCAGGCCTTGCTGTTGACCCCTGCAGTGGGCAGGGTTAAAACCACCACAAAGAAGGTGGTCCAGGTCTAACCACATGCATGAGTGGAAAGAGAGCTTCAAGCTTAGGGGTATCCCCCTATCAACAGACCCCAGGGTCCAGCAATATGACGGGGATCCTGCAATTGCCTAGAACTTACCTGGTATTCTATTACTCGCTACTGCAGTAACCCCTGGGAATATAGTGAGTGAAGGAGCAACATCAGCACCGAAGAATATTCCCGACAGAAAATGAAAATAAGCAAACAACAACAGAGTAGAAAGTGTGGGTATGAGTCTGGGCAGAGGGTCTGGCTAATGGGGACAAGGGTGCAGTGAAAAGTAGAGGGAAGGGGAGTGAGGAATCGACAAGGGAGTTAGAAACACTCTAATGTGGTTCTGAGCTGTGAGGCAGCAGTGGGCTCCATTTAACCCTGACAATAGTAACAATGACAAACATTTCAGTAACGTTTCCCAGCTCAAAGCACTCCTGAAGGCTGCACTTCATCTCTTCACCACAGCCTTGCCAAGTAAGAATTCTTAGTGAGGTTCCGAAGAGGTTTAATCATTTGTTTAAGGTCACACAGGTAGCTGATGATGAATTGTAGGCCTTCTGAGTCCAAGACCAAATTTTAAACCCACTTCCCTTATCAGTGGATCCCAGAGATAAGCAAAGGGTTAGAAATTCAATGACTATGGAAGTTTACTGGCAAGACTGAGCAGGGAAAGTTTAACAGAGAGATTAAAACAGCACTGCCTTCACAAAGTAAAAGAGGATGCTTAGACTGCAGCCTGACCACATCAGAAGGTTCTGAGACCTACATCCTTCATGGCAGTCACTGTTCTTTGCTAACAGAAAGCTGTGTCTGGGAGAGCACAATGCCAGCTCCCAGGAGACAGTCAGGATTGATCATGGCAATCCTGTTCCTCTTTGCCAGATACTTGCTTTTGGCATCTCTCTGGCAGCCAATAAGATGTCAAAGGCTCTTGACCATCTGCCTCTTTTCTGCCTTGAATGTTTTCTATAAGGACCTGACACTTAGGGCTGCAGCGATTATCTTACAACTAATTAGGAAGCAATAAGTTTAAGGATGAAAAATCCCAGTACCCCAAGTACGTCAGCACGGTCAGACAGAGGCAGGCTCCTTAACGGCATCCTTGAGCTGCTGCACAAAATGGGGAACCACCCATCCCCAGACGTGTCAGGTGAGATAATTGTCTTTACTGCCTATATTAGGCTGAATAATGGCCAGAAAGATATCAGGTTCGAATCCCTAGAACCTGTAAATGTTACCTAATAAGGAAAAAGAGTCTTTGCAGATGTGACGAAGTTAAGGATGCTGAGATGAAAAGATACCCTGAATAACCTGGATGGGCCCTACATGCCATCACACATGTCCTTATAAGAGAGATGTAGAGAGAGTGATCAGACACACAAAAGAGGAAAAGTGATGTGGTCACAAGTCAAGGAATGCAGCCACTAGAAGCTGGAAGAGGCAAGGAATGAATGTTCCCTTACAGCCCGTTGGGAGCATGCCCTGCCTACATTTTGATTTCAGCCCTCAGTGAAAGTGATGATGAACTTCTGGGCAAAGATACAAGTAAATAAATTTCCATTGTTTTAAGCTATGAAATTTGTAGTAACTTATTATGGCAGCCATAGGACACTAACACACTGATAAAGCCACTGTTTATCAGGCATTCTAATACTAAAGCTACACACGTCCTAAATTACATACCGTACCTTTGTAACGCATACCAAACCTTATGTAATCTGACCATAAAAGACATTTACTAAAAAGTTTTTTTCTGGGGAACCACATTTGCTGGGAAGTCTCCCTGACACCATCCCTTCCCCTCTTCACTGAGAGTAGGTACCTGCCATGCCTCCCTTTGTCTTAGGCAAACAGTATACTCCTTGAATGCTTAACAAAGGTCAGTGAATGGTGCACCTCCTCAGTGTGTATCCCAGTGATGCTTTCAAGAAATTATATTAGCAAACAGTGTAAAGAACATCTCTTGGGGTTATGAGGCCAATGTAGGGACGAGAGTAGAAAGGGACAGAAGAGCTTCCAGAAGATTGGAAAAGGGACTTTTTTATTAAATGCAATTTTATTGATACATATTATCAATATGTATCAAAATGTATTTTATTGATACCATATAATCAACCAAATTGTACAATTAGTGATTCACATTATCATCATATAGCTGTGCATTCATTATCATAATCGATTTTGGAACATTTTCATTTGGAGAAGGGATTTTTAATAAGACTTAATCCACTACTTAGTAGGACTTAATCCAACAGAAGTTAATTTAAAAACATCCTCAAAAAGGATAACCAGAGCTTAAGTAGAAAGACAACTTGGGGGAAATCTACTTATGGATTATAAAGGCTGTCTTTTCATTGGGAGGTCCACTATTTATGCTTTTTTTAGGTAGTTCCTGATCCTCCAAGATTTTCTGATTGTCAGCTGATTTTCTTCAGAATACTACTTTCCAAATTTCACTGACTGATGATTTCCATGTTTCAAATCTCTTTGATCGGGACTTCCGGGTCAAGATGGTGGCTTAACAATGTGCACATTTTAGTTCGTCCTACAGGACAACTACTAAATAACCAGAAACAGTACAGAACTGGGGCCACGTCAGTGACCAGACACACAGCGTACCCCAGTTTGGATCAGCTAGACTGGCTGCGAGCCCCCACAGAACCATGAGTTCCCAAAGCTGCAGCAGTCGGCACCCCTCCCCCGCAGGCTACTTCCCAGAGGGGAAAGGAAAGGAAATTTACCAGCAGCAGGGACTGAGCACAATTAAACGCCAATTGTGGAATTAATTAACAAATTCTGACTTGTTCAAAGTTGGGGGCCTATTCTAAAAATAGGCCCCCAACTTTGGTGAACCTGGTCAAAGTGGATGTTGCTCATTTTTACACTGGCGCCAAGGGGGCAGGGCTGACGGAAAAAGGGGGGAAGAAAAGAAGGAAACAGAGGTTTTTGTGGCTGTGTTTCTATAAAAGCTTGACTGCCTTTGGATATAGCAGCAGGACTTCTCAGGCTGCAACTGCCCCAGGCATAGGCAGAATGAGCTCTTTTGGGGGCTTGTCTGGAGCCTTTGCCTTCCCCAGGGGAGGGGTGAAGCCCAACTAAGGTGGACTCCCTCCCTCAAGGAATTCAGACACCAGGGCTTGGTAATTTGAAGCCATTAAAACCAGCCTACAACCTCTCCTCTGTCTCCACCACGCCCCCAGCAGGGAGAGTCTGCCAAAGTTAAAGGTGCCACATCATCTTATGCTGGTGGGACCTGCAGTCAGACAAGTGCCACATACTGGGCAGGATAAGAAAAACCGAGTCCAGAGACTTCACAGAAAAGTCTTTCAACCTGCTGCAACCTGCTGGGTCTCACCCTCAGGGAAAACCGATGCAGATGACTGTTTCCTCCTGATAGGAGGCCAGTTTGGTCTGGGAAAATCTGGCTGGGGTCTATAAATATCTAAGTAGACCCTCCTAAGTGTGTGTGTGGGGGAAGGCACCACACAAGCAGGGCAAGAAACAAGAAAACAAGAACTGAAAAATTCTCCTCTGTTAAACAAAACTTAAGCTAAAGGTCCAGATAAAGCTGAATGGAATGCCAAAGAACAGATAGACAACAAATTCACCCAGCAAGAAAACCCTAGGTAAAAGAAGTGAAAGCAATCTCCAGAATAAACTAATTAAGGTAATTAAATGCCTAGACACCAGCAAAAAATAACAAATCACACTAGGAAAATTGAAGATATGGCCCAGTCAAAGAAACAAACCAACAATTCAAATGACATACAGGAGCTGAAACAATTAATTCAGAATGTACAAACAGACATGGAAAACCTCATCAAAAACCAAATCAATGACTTGAGGGAGGATATAAAGAAGGCAAGGAAAGAACAAAAAGAAGAAACTGAAAGTCTGAAAAAACAAATCACAGAACTTATGGGAATGAAAGACACAGTAGAAGAGATGAAAAAAACAATGGAAACCTACAATGGTAGATTTTGAGAGACAGAACATAGGATTTCTAAACTGGAGGATGGAACATCTGAAATCCGACAAGAAACAGAAATTATAGGAAAAAAATGGAAAAATATGAGCAGGGACTCAGGGAATTGAAAGACAATATGAAGCGCACAAATATACGTGTTGTGGGTATCCCAGAAGGAAAAGAGAAGGGAAAAGAAGAAGAAAAACTAATGGAGGAAATTATCACTGAAACTTTCCCAACTCTTATGAAAGACTTAAAATTACAGATCCAAGAAGTGCAGCGTACCCCAAAGAGAATAGATCCAAATAGACGTACTCCAAGACATTTACTAATCAGAATGTCAGAGGTCAAAGAGAAAGAGAGGATCTTGAAAGCAGCAAGAGAAAAGCAATCCATCACATACAAGGGAAGCCCAATAAGACTATGTGCAGATCTCTCAGCAGAAACCATGGAGGTGAGAAGACAGTGGGATGATATATTTAAATTATTAAAAGAGAAAAACTGCCAACCAAGAATTCTATATCCAGCAAAATTGTCCTTCAAAAATGAGGGAGAAATTAAAACATTTTCAGACAAAAAATCATTGAGAGAATTTGTGACCAAGAGACCAGCTCTGTAAGAAATACTAAAGGGAGCACTAGAGACAGACATGAAGACAGAAGAGAGAGGTGTGGAGAAGAGTGTAGAAAGGAAGACTATGAGTAAAGGTAAAAGGAAGGAAAATTAGATATGACACATAAAATCCAGAAGGCAAAATAGTAGAAGAAAGTACTACCCATGCAGTAAATCTCTTTGATCTTCTTCTGCTACTTCAGAACACTCCCATTTTGGGCTCCAATTCCCAAGAGATCTGCACTAGGGCTGCTGTATGGCATGGTTGTAATGAATTAAGCAGCTAATATGGATTAGATTTGGGGAGGGTGCATGAGCACTGATAGGCGGCCAGCAGGGGTAACCATGTGGAAAGGACTGAAACCTAAAATTTACTGAGTACTTATTATGTACCGTATCATTCAAGATGTTTTATATTCATATTGAAGAACAACAATAGCAACAAAACAGCAGCAGCTCAGAGGCATTAAGTAAACTGTCTAAGGTCACACAGCACTAGTTAGATGGAACTGGGCCCTTCTGGATATCTCCAGCACCCAAAGCTTAGTGATCTCATGCTGTCTCGCTTCCACATGGTCCAAATCTCTCAGGGCTCTGATCTGATCTGTGGAATGCACAGTTCATTCCTTTTCTATATACCCAGTCTAGCTATCAGGAGTAGCTCATCCAGATATACCATGCCTTAACACAGCTTAAAAGCACATGTCCTTGGGAGCAACAATGCCATCCTGACCAAAAGGGGGGAAAGAAGTGTAACAGATAAGGTATCAGTGGCTGAGAGAGCTCAAATCGAGTAGAGAGGCTACTCTGGAGGTCATTCTTACACAAGCTTCAGTTAGACACTGCTAACCACCATAACTTACCAAACCCTAATCAAAACATTCCTGCAATTCCTAAACAACACCTAGTATGTTATAAAAGATTCTACAAAGGTTCCATGCATTAGGGTAACTTTCCAGAAACCTAGATCCCTGGACCAGATAAGTCCTGAAATGCAGAGGGGCCAGCCTCTCCAAACATCAACTAGTTCCATCCCCCATCCCATATTATAGACAGCCCCTTCCAACATAAAAAAGCTAAAATGGGCATAGCCCAAATACCTCTAAAGGCGGGAGAAAGATCAAAGGTGATTGTGCAGTTTTACAGAGAAGGCAAGGTTTAACAAATGAGTAGGACTGCTGAATTATTATACTGATATTTCTTTTAGTTTCCAGCATCTTAGAGCAGCTAGAAGTAAAAACCTAAAATTGTGGACTTATAACTCATACCAAACTTTGAAACCTGTTCTATAACTATTTGTTGAGATGTGCTTTGAAATTTATCGTTTTTTTCCTTTTCTTTGTATATATATTTCACAATAAAAAAGTTTTTAAAAAGTGGGCAAAGGACATAGACATTTTTCCAAAATAGATCTTTAAATCAACAATAAGCATACATATATGTTATTTTGCAGAAAAAAAAAATTTCTTCTAGCCTGCAGTGTTTTGGAGCAGCTTAGAAGGAATAATCAGAAATAGTGGAATGGTAATCCATAACAAACTCTGAAATCTGATCTGTAACCACTTGTTGAAGTGTACTCTAAAAATCATTGCTTTTTCTTTCTTTTGTTTCTATAGACATTATACTTAACAATAAAAAGCGTTTTAAAAAAAGGTACATCCTGACTCAAACAGCTTGTACACTATTGTTCATAGTAGCATTATTTCCAACAGCTAACAGGTGGAAACAACCCAAGTATACACTGACAGAGGAATGGATTAAAAAATGTGGTATATACACACAATGGAATATTATTTAGCTATAAAAAGGAATGAAGTTCTGGAGGTACAAGGGTAGTTCAGTGGTAGAATTCCCGCCTGTTATGTGGGAAACCTGGGTTTGATTCCTGGCCCACGCACTTCTGTAAAAAACAAACAAACAGGTAAATAAACAAAACAAACAAAAATTCAACGAATGGTACTGCAGTAATGGGATGGTCACATGGGAAAAGAATGAAATGTCACCACCACAATAGAGCATACAAAAAAAAAAAAGGAATGAAGCTCTGATACATGCACCACATGGATGATGTTTGAAGACATCATGCTGAGTGAAATGAGCCAGACACAAACGCACAGATATTGTACGATCCATTTATATGAAATATCTAGAATAGGCAAATTCATGGAGACGGAGACTTGAGTAGAGGTCACCAGCAGTTCAGGGAGGAGGAACAGGGAGTTACTGCTTCATGGGTACAGAGTTTCTGTTTAGGGTGATGAGAACTTTTGGAGTAGACAGTGATGATAGTTGCACAACATTGTGAAAGTAATTAATGCCACTTAACTGTTTATGTAAAAATGGTTAAAATGGTAAGTGTTATGTCATATATATTTTACAATAAAAATAAAAGCATTCAGCTTACCATTAGGCAAAGACCACAATTACTGAGGGCTAAAAGTATTGATGAAAACTAAAATTAGCAGGTGAAAGTATGGTGAGAAGAAGGTGTCTACATAGTCTGAAAGCACTCGACTTATAAGATCCTTTTAATCAGAAAGGGAAAAATAGCATCTTTACAATGGAAAAAAACGTATAACTCAATTTAACAGGGAGGAACATATGCAAATTCAAATTGAGGGAGGGGTATTCTATCGAATAAGTGGCCTGGACTTAAGAAAAATGTCAGGATTATAAAAGACAAAGAAACACTGAGGAACTGTCCCAGATGGAAGGAAGTCTCCATCTGGAAGATGGAAGGTTTTAAGATAACTAAACGCAGTGTGGGATACTGGATAAAATCCCAGACTAGAAAAAGACAATAATAGGAAAAGAGGTGAAATCTGAATAAGGTCTGTAGGTTAGTTAAGAGTGTCATGTGAATGATAATTTTCCTGGTTTTGATACTCATACTATGGTTACCTAAGACAGCACATGAGGGAAAGGTGAGTGAACAGTATATAGGGATTTCCTGTGCTATTTCTGCAACTTATCTGTAATTCTAAAATTATTTCAAAACATATAACTACATGTTTTCTTAAAGGATTATCCTACCTTGGAATCTAAGGTATTGTACAACAGCTATCTCTGAGGAGTTGAAGAGTTGACTCCCAGTAGGTACTGACTCTAGTTGAGTTTTTAGACACAAGACTATTTCATTTTCAAGTGAAGAGGAATGAGGAGACTGGTGACACATTCAGCTCTTCTCTCTGTACACAATCCTATTTCAGTTTCTGAGGGGGTAGATGTAAAAGGGAAAGAAGATATAATGGTTCTGCTTGTATTCATTTTCCTTTCTGGAGTTTAAACCAATGGACCAGCCCCTTACCTTACCTTCCTGTCTGGTAAACTAAAACCCTAAAGTAACCCAAAGAGGAGGACTATGTGTTCCACCAGCACCGCTGCTTTTTTCCTCTGTCTTTTTATGTGGCAGAGAGGGAACTGGACTACTGGTCTCTAAGGGCCCTTCCAGTTCTGACAGGCTGTGGCCATCCAGGCTCCTGAAGAGCCACCCAAGGTGATATTGTTGTAAATCCCCCTGCTCTCTAATACTGACTAATCCTGCACTAGTTCAAGGAAGGTACATTAGATTCCTCAGCTACAGACCTGCAGCAAGGAAGCCAAGTGACCAGACTGATGCCCCTCTGATTTCCTTAATGAACACTGGAATCTGAGGACATAAGTGAGATACTGCTGCATCCACTGGAAGTTAGACACTAAAATATTATCACTAAGGGTGATGAGATAGTTCTGATACTGATTATAGAGAAGGAATGGAAATATTATAACCAAAGCATTAAGTATTTTGCTTCAGTTCATCTCTTGCTTCAATTTGTAAAATGAAGATTAAAAATCTTTTCATCAGGGTTTTTGTTATGAGGTTTAAATGTCATAATGTTTGGTGCTTTAACATATTAGGTATAAAAAACTATATAAGGGTGTAAGGGTAGCTCAGCGGCAGAATCCTCTCCTGCCATGCAGGGGACCTGGGTTCGATACCCGGCCCGTGTACTTCCCCAAACAACCAAAAATTCAACAAATGGTATTGCGATAATGGAATACTACTAACCTGGAAAAATAATGAAATGCGACCCTCACCATACAGTACACAAACACACACACAAACTATACAAACATTAGGTGTTACAATTATTTTGTTCTTGATGATTATGCCCACCATACATATTTATCCCTAAAGAAGATGCAGACAAAATTCAAGTGTTCTAGCTGGGCTCCCACTCCCTCCCTCAGATCCATCTTCTGTGCTCAGATGGCTCCCAGCCTCCCAGACAATGACTTACAGCTCTGGTCGTTCTCCTGTGTCAGAAATGTGCACATTCTACTCACCTCATCCAGCTATGCTCTGTAAGCCTCTATCTGAGCTCATGTTTACTGTTTTCTTCCATTCTTAGTGTCTTATTGATGGTATCAACAGAACCCATCCTGTTAGCCTTACCTGAAACCTGAGTCGTCCATGACTCCTCTTCTCCCTAAGTACCACAAACCAGTGGTTACAAAATCATGATAATTCCACTGCAGAAAAGCTTCCAAAATCTACATTAAGCAAGATGGTGAAAGACTTGTACACTGGAAACTACAAAACACTGCTGCAAGAAATGAAAGAGGATCTAAATAAATGGAAAGAACATACTATGTTTATGGATTGGGAGACCTAATACTGTTAAGATGCCGTTATTACCCAAAGTAATCTACAGTTTCAACACAATCTTTTGAAAAATTCCAACCACCTACTTTTTCTTTACAGAAGGGGAAAAGCCAGTCCTCGAATTCATATGGAATTGCAAGGAGCCCCAAAGACCCAAAACAATCTAGAAAAAGAACACAGTTGGAGAACGTACATTTCCTAATTTCAAAATTTACTACAAAGATACGATCAAAATTGCATTGTACTGGCATAAGGATAGACATATAGACCTATGGAATAGGACTGAGTGCCCCTGGAAATGGTAATGGATTCTAAGATATGACAACAAAAGCACAGACAACAAATGAAAAAATAGATAAACTGGTCGTCACCAAAATGAAAAACATTTGTGCACAAAGGACATTATCAAGAAAGTGAAAAGACAACCTAAGAATGGGAGGAAACAGTGGCAAATCATATCTGATAAGGGTTTAATATCCAGAATATATAAAGAATTTCTATGATTTAACAACAAAAAAGACAACCCAACTAAAAAACGGGCAAAGTCCTTGAATAGACATTTCTCCAAAGAAGGAATACAAATGGTCAATAAGTACAAGGAAAGAAGCTCAACATTATTAGTCATTAGGGAAATGCAAATCAAAGCCACAATGGGATGCCATTTCATGGGAAATTATTAAAAAAACAGAAAATAAGTGTTGGGAAGGATATGGAGAAATTGGAACCACTGTGTATTGCTGGTGCCATTATGGAAAACAGTTTGGTAGTTTTTCAAAAGTTAAACATAGAATTACCAAATGACTTGACAACTCTACTCCTAGGTATATACCCCAAATTAAAAACAGATACATGTAGAGCAATGTTCACAGAAGTATTATTTGCAACAGCCAAAAGGTGGAAACAAGTCAAAGGTCCATCAACAGAAGAATAGATGAACAAAATGTGATACATACATACAACAGAATACTGTTCAGCAATAAAAAGGAATGACGTTCTGAGACATTCTACAGCATGGATGAACCATGAAAAAATACTAAATGAGATAAACCAGACATAAATGGACACATATTGTATGATTTCACTTACATGAAATAGCAAATTCATAGAAAGTTGATTAGAGGTTATCAGTGGTTGTGGGGAGGGGGAAATGGGGAATTCTTGTTTAATGGGAATGGAGTTTATATTTGAGATGATGAAAAGTTTTAATAATAGATGGTGGTGATGGTTGTTGCACAACACTATGAATGTAATTAATGTCACTAAATCATATATTAGAAATGGTTAAATGGACAAATTTTATGTTTTACCACATTAAAACATAATTTTTTTTATTGCCACAATGTATATAATTCCACCTTTCTAGCCATCCTTCACACCACTGCCAGAATTCCTTCCAAAAAGTTAGATCTGATATATCATTGACCGAGATAAAGAACTCAGTGGGCTCTGTGCTGGCTCAAGTCCAAACTCTCATTTTACCATTCAAGGCCCGAGTTCAACCTACATTTGTGTACCCTCATCTCCCTTTTCCTTCTACCATGAACCCTCCTCTACATGAGTAGAAGTCCTCATGTTTTACTCTATATGCCAAGCCTTACAAAACTCTTTGTTTTTTCAAAAAAATGTTTATTTGTTACAAAATTTATATTTTGACTAGTGCATTTCCTAATATAACTTATGTAGATAGTTTGATTGAACGCCATAAGTACTTGGAATCTTAGGTAGGACATGAGATTTTGCTGGTTTGTCCAGAGTGATGCCCCGATGAATCCCAGAGTGAGTTGATCAGTGAGTGGAAAAGTATCTGCAAAGCCCCCTTCGGGGAGTGGTGAGAATGGGGAGAAATTCAACTTCCCCAAGTTGAATTCTTGATATTCTCACAAGCAGTGGGGACAACCAAAGCTATAGGCACCGCCCCCAGTCTTGGGGTTTGTTCATATGAAACTTAACCCCGCAAAGGATAGGTCAAGTCTACTTAAAATTTAGGCCTAAGAGTCACCCCCAAGAGAGCCTCTTTTTGCTCAGATGTGGCCCCTCTCTCCAGCCAACATGATGAGCAGTCTCACCACCCTACCCCTCTCTACGTGGGACATGACTCCCAGGGGTGTGGACCTTCCTGGCAACGTGGGACAGAGATCTTGGAATGAACGGAGACTCAGCATCAAGGGATTGAGAAAAACCCTAGAATGAGCTGAGATTTAGCATCAAGGGATTGAGAAAACCTTCTCGACCAAAAAGGGGAAGAGGGAAATGAGACAAAGTATCAATGGCTGAGAGATTCCAAACAGAGTCGAGAGGTTATCCTGGAGGTTACTCTTATGCATCAAGTAGATATCATCTTGTTATTCAAGATGTTATGGAGAGGCTGGAGGGAACTGCCTGAAAATGTAGAGCTGTGTTCCAGTAGCCATGTTTCCTGAGGATGATTGAATAATGATGCAGCTGTCACAATGTGACTGTGATTGTGAAAACCTTGTGTCTGATGCTCCTTTTATCTACCTTGTCAACAGACGAGTAGAATATATGGAATAAAAATAAATAATAGGGGGAACAAATGCTAAAATAAATTTAGTTTAAATGCTAGTGATCAATGACAGTGAGGGGTAAGGGGTATGGTATGTACAACTTTTTTTTCTGTGTTATCGTTTTATTTCTTATTCTGCTATCTTTTTATTTCTTTTTCTAAATAGATGCAAATGTTCTAAGAAATGATGAATATGCAACTAAGTGATGATATTGTGAATTACTGATTATGTATGCTGTTTTATTTTGTTTATTTTTTTAATTAATAAATAAATTAAAAAAAAAACTCTTTGCTTTTTGCAAATAATACTCCCTTTGTCGATTATCTACACCATCCCTGCTCCCCTGTAATCATTTACATCCACGTGTTTTAGCTAGATCTGACTTAAATGCCTACTCTCCTAGAAAGTAGGTTCAATTCTTTACATTCAGACATCATGCCATTTCTTTGAAACGGCATATAGCATGGGGGTCTTATAATTCATATAGCTACATTACCCTGCTCTTCAATTAGACTGTTCTCTCTCTGAAGTCTTGTTATATCTTTGTCATCTTTACATTCCTAGTTCCCAGGACAGTGCTTGGCTGAGCACACAGTGAGAGAGCTAGGTTTGCTGAATGAAATGTGGGTGAAAGAAGCTATGAATAAGCTTTCTACTGTCCAATCTCAGAAAAATAATCTCAGCAAGGCTGCCTACTCTAAATATATGAAATGTTAAACTGGACACAAATTATGTACTCTGGGATTACTACAATCCTTTGAAAACGTAGGCCATTTTGTCCCTAGATAAGTAATTTAACAACTGCCTTCCCAGAGACTTGTAAGTATCTCTGACAATGACTGCCTTACACCGGAAGAGTAACTCATCAGCCAATACATATATATACATATATTATATATATGTACATATTTTTTTAAGTTCCAGCCATGTCACTGTGGGCAATCTCCTTTACTTTTTTTTTTTTTTCATGAGCAGCAGGCACCAGGAATCAAACCCTGGTCTCTGGAATGGCAGGAGAGAACTCTGCTTGCTGAGCCACAGTGGCCCGCCCTACTATATTTTAAAAATTAATAAGTTCTGAATTATTTTGAATACATGTACACATGAACCCTCACTCTGTAAATTCTTGTGCCCTTTTATGACTTTTAAGAGGTTAATTTAAACAAGAATAGTTCCTAAAATGATTCTGTGAACAATTAGGTTAAACATTACATAAAATTGTAAAAATACATTCATATGTTAGATCCTGTGATCACTAAAAAACATTAACTCTGGACTATCAAGGCAACTTCTACAACTGACAGGGCAGAAATATCAATGAGTGCCGAACCAAATGCCCAATATGTTAGGCCACACTGTCTGGACTACCCCTGTCTTTCTGGGGCCTCTAACCTAATTCAGCACTAGGGGAGCCCTTCGGAAAACATGGCTCAGTCTTTCCAACCACAGCTGCATCCAGCAATGAGCAACTTAAGAGAAGCTAGGCCAATCTTCAGTCCTTTCCTGAGGACCTACCTCTGATACTTAATGCAACCTGAGCCAGTAAGAATTCTTTCCTTGGATTTTAGTAACTGCAATGGAAATGGAAAGGCAGTCTCTCTTCCCAAGGCTGAAACTGAAAGGTGAAAAGCTTAGGATCGTGATTTCCACCAACAGAAGAAAACAAGTCTCAGAAACAATCAAGAATACAGTGGACAGGCAGAAAGAAGTAGCAACAAGACAAGGTGAGAAAGAGTCATAAGGGCATTGAATTCTCTGTTCAGTATTTCTGAAATTTAGTTGCTCCTTGCCCTTACCATGGTTTGGCTGTTTCAATATTTACATGATTTTTATAAGCCTATACATTTCTTTATTTGTACATCTGAGTTTAACTTCTGTTACTCGAAATTTTAAAAATGTCTTTAAAAAACAAACCCTGAATGAGTCAAGGATGCCCTCTATCACCACTATTATGTGGCACTGTACTAGAAGTTCTAGGTAGAGCAATCAGGCAGGAAAAAGAAATAAAAGGTATCCAGATTGGAAAGGAAGAAGTATAAGTTTCATTATTTGCAGATGACATGATACAATATTTGGAAAATTCTGAGAAATCTACAACAAAGTTACTTGAGCTAATAAACTAATTCAGAAAGGTGGTGGGATATAAAATTTCTGTGCAAAAATCAATAATGTTTCTATACACAAGCAATGACCTAGCTGAGGAGTCAATTAAGGAAAAAATTCCATTCAAAATAGCCACTAAAATAATCAAGCATTCATGAATGAACTTAACTAGGGACATAAAGGACCTGTACACAGACATAACATTGCTAAAAGAAATCAAAGAAGCTCTAAATAGGTGGAAAGACATTCCCTGCTCATGGAGAGGAAGATTAGATGTAGTTAAGATGTCAATGCTACCCAAATTGACAATTTGGTACCAATTGCAGTACCAATCAAAATTCCAACAACCTACTTTGAAGACTTGGAAAAGCTAGTTACCAAATTCATCTGGAAGGGAAAGAGACTCCGAATAGCTAAAAGCATCCTTAAAAAGGAGAATGAATTGGGAAGATTAATACTTTCTGATTTTAAAACTTATTATACCACCACAGTGGTCAAAGCAGCATGGTACCGGCACAAAGACAGAAGTATTGACCAAAGGAATCAAATCAAGAGTACAGAAATAGACTAACAAATCTATGGTCAACTAGATCCACAAATCCACTGAACTGGGACAAAATAGTCTTTTCAATAAATGGGTGTATTAGTTAGGGTTCTCTAGAGAAACAGAATCAACAGGAAACATTCTCAAATATAAAATTTATAAAAGTGTCTCATGTAACCATGGGAATGCAGAGTCCAAAATCTGCAGGGTAGGCTGTGAAGCCGATGATTTTGATGGAGGGTCTGGATGAACTCCACAGGAGAAGCTTGCTGGCCAAAGCAGGAAGAGAAGAGAGCTGTCTTTCTCTTAAAATTTTGTGTTACAATCTGAAGGATTTTAAGAATCTTCCTTAAAAGCCTTCAGTTGATTAGATTAAATGTCACTCATTGCAGAAGACACTCCCCTTGGCTAATTACATATGGAATCAGCTGTGGATGTAGCTGACATGATCATGATTTAATTCTGTGAAATGTCCTCATAGCAACCAACAGGCCAGCACCTGCCCAACCAGACAAACAGGTACCACCACTTGGCCAAGTTGACCATGAATCTGACCATGACAATGGGCATGGGAAAATTGGATATCAATAACCAAAAGAATGAAAGAGAACCTTAACCTTATACCCTATACAAAAATTAACTCAAATTAACTCAAAGTGGATCAAACACCTAAATATAAGAACCAGTACCATCAAGCTCCTGGGAGAAAATGTAGGAAAACATCTTTAAGACATACTAATAGAAGGTACCTTCCTAAACTTTATACCCAAAACACAAATAACAAAAGAAAAAAATAGATAAATGGGAATTCCTCAAAATCAAATGCTTTTGTACCTCAAAAGACTTTGTCAAAAAGGTGAACAGGCAGCCAACTCAATGGAGGAAAATATTTGGAAATAACACATCAGACAAAGGTTTGAAATCCTGTATACATAAAGAAATCATACAACTCAACAACAAAAGAACAAAACACAATTATAAAATGGGCTAAAGATATGAATAGGCATTTTTATGAAGAGCAAACACAGATGACTCAAAAGCACATGAAGAGATGCTCATTTTCATTAGTTATAAGGGGAATGCAGATCAAGACTACAATGAGATACCATCGCTCATCTATAATACTAAATAAACAGGAAACTACAAATGTTGGGGAGGGTGTGGAGAAACTGGGACACTTATGCAACGGGACACTTAGGCACTGCTGGTGAAAATGTATAATGGTATAGCCACTATGGAAGAAAGTCTGGTGGTTCCTCAGAAAACTAAATATTGAGTTGCGCTGTGACCTGGCAATACCACTACTCAGGATATATGCAGAAGACTTGAAAGCAGTGACACAAACAGACATTTGCACATCAATGTTCATAGCAGCATTATTCACAATCTTCAAAAGATGGAAACAATCCAAGTGTGCATCAATAGAGGAGTGAATTAACAAAATGTGGTATGTATTTCCGATGGAATATTATGCAGCAGTAAGACAAAATGATGTCCTGAAGCACATGACAAGATGGATAAGCCTTGAGGACATAATGCTAAGTGAAATAAGCCAGACACAAAAGGATAGATACTGTATGATTCCATGTTTATGACCACGGTAAAGGTAAAATCAGAGGCTTATAATACAGAATATAGGGGACCTAAAGATACACGGAAGCTAGACATAGGTGAATGGGGTTGAACTTTAATGTAAGAGAACAGATAGAAGAGAAGGTGGTTCACTAGTGGGTCTATTAGTAATATTATCATATTGAATGTGAACGTGATTGAAAGGGGTTATATAGACACACGTATCCCTCAATTAACACTACAAATATAAACAAGTTCTTGCATGAACTACTGCAAAGGTATGAATCTTGTACAAAGAGTGTATAAGTTAGGAGCATAGGGGGGAAACTGCTATTGCATGCTATGGGCTATGCTTAACAGGAAAACATCAACAGTACCACAGCAACACCAGGGGTAAACAATGGTGGGAGGGACAAGACTTCAGGGGAGGTTTGGATTTTCTATCTGGTGAGGGTGTGTTTACCAGTTATCTTTCTCTTGGGAACAATGAGATTACCTAAAATTGAGAGTTTTGACGGACTGTTGACCTTGAACATTATACATGATGCCTAATGAATGGAGGTGGCTGAAGGATGTACTGACTGAGAATGGTGTATACATGTGATCAAATATTGTGCTGCTACAAAAAGGAATGAAGTTGTGAGGCATGCAACATTGTAAAAAACTTGTGGGAATTTGGTGAGGCAACATAAGTCAGAAACAAAAGAGAAAATATTGTATGGTCTCATTTAGAAAATGCTTATATAAGAAAACAGGCCTAGATTGTAAGCTTTTATGGCAGTCACATTTAATCCAGAGTGGTAATTCTTATTTCTGGATTTTGAGATGCGATTTTATATGTATACAGCCTCTATGTATTTATTTAGAGATAAGAATGATGCCAACCAGATTGGGATTAAGGTAACTCAGAATACAGGGGTAAGGAAGATGTTGTCTATCATTTCAGAACTTCATCTACTCTGCGAGACCAAAGGAACAAAGGTTTATTTTGTCCCAAACCTAAATTTTCTGTAGTGCATAACCTAACTCAACCTGTCTGGAGAGATCATTTAAACAATGCAAACACAGGGAGCCCAGAAGAATGAGGTCTTTAATCCTGAACAGCTTCATGTAATGCCTGGATGCATCCCAGAGTATACTAAGCAGATAGTCAAGAAGTATTGGCAAAGTCCCTCGAGGGATGGGAGAAAAAATACGAAACTATTAAATGTTACCACTGGAGAACCCTTGATACAGTGTCAAATATTAGGGATACCCAAACCAGTAGGGCAAGCACTTGATCTTGAGGCTTGCTCTTGTGAAGGTTATATAAGTAGCAGAGAAGCTTAGCCTACCTAGAGGTATGTCTAAGAGTTACTTCTGGAGGACCTCTTTTGTTGCTCAGATGTGGCCTCTCTCTCTCTAAGCCCAACTCAGCAAGTGAAATCATTGCCCTCCCCCCTTCATGGGACATGACATCCAGGGGTGAATGTATCCCTGGCAGTGTGGGAGATGACTCCCAGGGATGAGTCTGGCCCTGGCACTGTGAGATCAACAATGACATCCTGACCAAATGAGGGAAAAGAAGTATAACAAATAAGGTATCGGTGGCCAAGAGAATTCAAGTAGAGTCAAGAGTCTACTCCGGAGGTCACTCTTACACAAGCTTCAGTTAGATATTGCTACCTAACATAACTTTTCAACCTCCAACCAAAACCATTCCTGCCAATCCTAAAGAACACCTAAGATATTATACAAGATTCTAGAAAGCTTCCATGCACTAGGGTAACTTTTCAGAAACCTACGACCTCCAGATGGATCCCTGTACCAGGTAAGTCCTGAAAGGTAGAGGGGCCAGCCTCTCCAGAACATCAACTACTTCCATCCCCCTATCTCATATCACGGACAGCTCCTTCCAACATAAAAAAAGCTAGAATGGCATAGTCCAACAATACCTCTAAAAGAGTGGGAGAAAGATTAAAGGTGATGGTGGAGTTATACAGAGAAGGTCAGGTTTAACAAATGAGTATGATTGCTGAATCATTATATTGATTTTTTTTTAGCTTTCAGTATCTTAGAGCAGCTAGAAATAAAAACCTAAAATTGTGGAATTGCAACCCATAACAAACTCTGAAATCTGTTCTACAACTAATTGCTGTGAGGTGCTTTGCAATACATTGCTTTTTTTGTATATAAAAAAACTCGGCTAACATGAACATAGCCAAAGCTGTTACAACTTAAGAGTTTTAAAATGACCCAAAGATTCCATGAAAATTCTTCTAAGAGTTCTAAGTACACATATATGTGAAGATCACATAATATTTGTTGGATGGTTGACGAATTCCTTTATAAAATGAATGACTGCTCTGTAATTGATTTGTTGGGTAAACCTGAATTTTCAACAACTATTCTTAATTGTGGGCTTATACATCACCAGGGATTCCAGAGGGGGTGAAGTTACAAGTATGACCCTACTTAAGCAAAGTAAACCTTATATGATGTCATGTTTTCCCTGGAGTATACATTATTTAAAATTATTGCTACATTCTAAAGACCATGTGAGAGGGATAATTACTTTTCAATGACTGGATTGATATTTTTGTTCTCCTCCTTTATTAACAAAGTGATGGATCCATGGCCAGGGGAGAGAGTAAGGTCAGTCTCCAGGACCTCCTGCAATCTAGCAGAGAAAATCAATGTGTGTGTCTGGGAGCCCAAGGTAGAAAGTGGGACCAAGAGCACAATTCTTTGTGTAGTAACTTAATTTTAAACTTCTCAATGAGAAAAGCCATGTTTAACTATGGCTCTTTTGTTACAGCATCTTAAAAACTGCCCTGAGTTCTTGCCTGTGATACCAGAGACCCAGGTTTGATTCCCGGTGTCTGCCCATGTAGAAAACAAACAACAAACAAACAAACAAACAACAACAACAAAAAACCCCCCAGAAAACTGCCCTGAGGATATGAGGAATAACTTAGATTATGTGTAGCTTATTGAGTAAGTTTATGCATTTATGACCCTACCATGTACACAGCCAACGGTAAGAGCAGCCTGTCCTTTCTGTTTATGAAGGGTAACATATCAAATGCTTGGAAGAGGAAGAAATGAGGGGGACAGAGAGGTGAAGAGAGGTCTGCTGTGACAGAACAAAAGATAACATCTGTGCTGTGGTTATCTGTGTACTTTCAAGTGTCCAGCAACCACAACCCATCACTATGGAATCTGTGATGACTTACTCTGGCTGACAGCCTATAGGCCCCGATTTATATCTCACTCATTACTGGGAGACAACCTTATACTGTCACCTTTCAAGTTCTTTGAAATATAATAAATATAAGTTTATTATAATCTGAAAAAATGAAGCATTTTACTAGTGGCTGCTTAGTGTTAAACTATCAAAATAAATGCCTTTTAAGTACCTCAGAAGCACCATTTGCATGCAAGTAATGTGGTAACTACAAATGGCACTTACGACTTAACACTCATCACAGAGAATCTCTTTTGAGCAATATTTTGTTATATGTTAGAGTTACAATTGAAAGTGATAAAATACTCATAAAAATTTTTCTTTATCTGGACATGGTACTATTGTCTCTGGTCTTTCTCGTTTGGTCCTTGAGTTGACTAAAATGATGGAGTGTATAGCTTAGGAGCTAAGAGCAAGGCATGTGAGCCCACACAAACTGGGCTTGAGATCTGACTCTGCCACTTGCCAGGTCTGAGACTGGCACATAGAACACTATTTAAACGATAGCTATTATCTCTATACTGCATGGAACACTAGAAACCTTACAGGCTTTAAAATCAGAGAAATTTGAATAAGACACAAGAAAAGCCCATCTCTGCTAATTATTAGTGATATGATGTAGATAAGTTATTTAATCTCTTTGAACCTCAGTTTCCTCACAAATAGAACAGGGATAATGATACCTACACATCATTGGATTGTTCCAAGACCGTGTCGGCTAATGTGTAAAATGTCCTGCAAACATTTGGTAGGTACTCAATAATAAAAACGTCTTTAAAATGGCTACTACTCATTTCTACCTGGGTTTATGAGAATATCAGGCTCAGTCCAGCTGCATGGATTCTGTCTTACTAGGGGCCCAGACTTCCTTCCTTTAGTTTGACCACAGGCAGACAAGGAAAACAAAAATCAGCCAAAGCCTTGGCAGGGACCTACGCTTACCCTGAGTTCTCCTCGGAGAAGGAGCCGAGTGCCCAACTTACCCCAGGGTTAAAGCATCAAGGAGAGAGAGCAGACTGCAGCGGGTACTGTGGTCAGCCTCTGTTTTTCTACACAGGGCAGCCAGTCACATGCTAGTCTGGGATGTCCAGAGACACACACACCTGCAGGCTGGCTCCCTTCACTTCCTTCCCTGGCTTCTTTCTCAGGACAAGAAGAGTGCAGCCCCTGCTTAGGAAGCCCCAACTGCAGTACCTCTGAGCAGGAAGTCAGGGCCCTAGGGCTCCCGATCAGACCGCCTGCCTGAAGCACACACTGGAGCCGGGGAACTTGTCTGAGAAACCAGTAAAATTTTAATGCACTCTGTAGTGCAGTCATGTCATACTCAGTTATGGCAAATAATCCCAGATGCCTGCAGAGGTAAAATGGAGCTGTAATGTGCTTGCCTCCTAACCCGAGCTGACAGCAATGATGTACGACTACCATTAGCGGAAAATATCACTTCAACTAACCCATGATCCAGCTCCGCTCAGGGTCACATTATCCATGAGGAACAAATTACACTCCCAAAGTAAATACAAATTTTCTACACGAAATGGGTACGAAAAAAAAAAAAGGAAAGGAGGCGAGTTGTTCCCTTCACCAGCACACTGCTGAGTGACACAGATGATAAGGGACAGGACAAATCATTGGCTGACAGTGTTGTGCCCTAATCAGCTCAGCCAGCACGCGCTCCTTCCGATAAACACTATATTCTCCCTTTAGTGGCAAATATGTCATCTTTAACATGGACATGGCTGCTTCAGGTATTTACTACCATTTGGGCTGCGGGAACAGCCCATGTAGCAGGTGTTGCTAGAGAAGGAAAAACCCTAGGAGGGTGTGAGTCAGGGCCTGGGGATGGACCGCAAGGGGCTAATGATGACCTAGAGGGAAACCACTTGGAGGTGCAGTTCCGGAGCCATGGTGACACCAAGGGCCCTTCCTCTAAAGGCCGGTCACAAGAAGAAAACAGTCCAGTTGAGAGCATGTGGTTTCTAGACTGAGAAGCTCAGAAATTCCCCTGTCCCCGGCCCAGCTCTTTTCCACACTGCCTGGGTGACTGGCAAGTCCCTTTTCTTCTTTGGGACCTAGATTAATCCACACAGCAACTCCAAGTTATAACACTCATATTTATAAAGCATCTACTAGGCATATGCCAGGTATAGAGCACTAGCTGGAAGCCTATGATTTAATAAGATATTAAATGTTTCCAGACAGCCATACACTTAAAAGAGAGGACTGAGTTCTTTGACTAAATTTGGCTTAGGCTCAGTACATTGGTAGGTATAGCTTGTACCCCTAACTAATCACGGTGGACCACAAGAGCTGCCTTGGTTGCGTGTCTGTAAGAGTTAACTTATACCTTATAGTTCTTTCCTTCTTCCCAGTTAAAAAGAAAAAAGGTCACATTTCAGAAGAGCCTGTACATCTAAGCTATCAGTGGACCCAAATCATATTCATTAAATGTTTACTGAGCAACTGCCATGTTTGAATTTTTAGAAGCTAGTAGGGTTGTTTGGATAGATAGATACAATCCAGGTATCTTGTAGCACAAGGAGTATGAGGTACAGAAAGGAAGAGAGCAAGGATTTTCAAATGGTACTTTCGGGGCATATCCCAACTTACCCTGTTGTGTAGGGAAGCAATATAATATGGAAAAAGAACCAAGACCCTGGGATCTTAAGGCAGTTTATATCTCAGCTCCCTCATTTACTAGCTCTTAAGCTTTTGTTTCCTCATTCCTGAAGTGACGACACCTTCCTGAGAAGATAAAGCCCCTGAAAGGACTTAGCAGAGTCTGGCACGTTGCAGATGATCAACAACGATGTGTATGAGGATACATGCAGATGCTCACAATCAATATTTATGCAGGTCATACAAAATGACTTTTGGAAAAGTGTTTGAGTGATAACAATGTTCTCTTCAACATGAAGTGCTGTTGCTTAATTATTATTTTGTTACTATGGTTATCTCTAATCTCCTTTGTTTAATGCCCTCAAGATACCATGTAGCGTCTGTATTTTTAGACCAAAAAATTAGGGAGTTGAAGAATCACAAGGGTCCCAGAAAGGAAAGAAGAAGCCCAAACTAAGCCCCTTTGGTATTAGAGTTACCCATCCCAGGGGTTCCTGGCCAGTCCTTATTTCAAATACTCTGTCCCACTGTTGCAGCATCATCTGTAGACTTGGTAGACCACGAACCAAGTCTGGGTTTGGAATAACAACTGGGCAAGCTACTTCTGGCTATTCATCAAGTAGCTGGATATGTCATGGAGGTCTACAACTAGTATTTTCTCACAGGATCCTCATGAAAATTAACCGGGAAAAGAGTCATGATGTATAGCAGGGAGCCATTTGATCTTCCTGAAACTTTGCTAAAATCAAAGCTGTAGTTTTGTTAAAAAGAAAAAAAAAATAATGGATCCATCCATCCCTTTAATTTTGGGACTTTTGCAAAGTATAGTTCAGCTTATTACTAGTATATCTTAATATAGAAATTATCTTAATCGTATGTAAACTGGCACAGTTATGAGGAACAACTGTCTGCAACTATTCCACCATCCAGCAGTGGTCAATGGGGAACTAACTAAAGCAACCACATATATATAAATGCACAGTTTTGCATCTTTACTGAAGGTGGAAACTCTGTCTAATCCTAACACAGAATAAAACAGATCTTCCAGCATTCAAAGAATAGCCCAAATTATACTCTGTCAGAAGCCACTAACATATGATATGTGGTTAAAGGAATCACCAGCAAATGTCTATATTCAGGACCTTCCTGCTAGTCAAGTAGCTCAGAATTTATGGTCAATTTCATGAGGCTGAAGACCATCACCTCCACCAAATTCCTCCTTGGCTTTGCAGCTTTCCCTTCAGGTAATCCACAAAATCTAATCCAACGGCTCATTAAGAGAAAGCAGCAAAACATTTTCTCTGGGAATCTAGAAACATGCTGTGTTCAACCCGAAATGTTTCCAGAAGTTATTCCTTTCAAGGTCAAATGACATTCATTACCAATCAAGTTCAGTCTCCTCTAGTTACTTGAAAGAGTCAACACAGATGTGCCAGGATGACCTAAATTTATTCTCTCCTAGGAATCTGAGAAACAAGAAAGAGTGGAGACAATCCTTGTATAATCTTCTTTCCAATTTGGCAAAGAGAAAATACAATCATATTCATTTCCCTCTGGGGTCTGCCTTGCTGACAAGGCCTACATGATTGGTTACATATTCGGTTGGATCACCGAATCCAACCTCATTTACAGATGACAAAACTAAGGAGCAGCAACATTAGATCACTTTCCCAAAGCCACACAGCTTGCTAGTGAGGAATTAGAAACCCTTGTCCTCTGAGTTTCCCTCTCCATTATCCAAACGTGCTACGAACAACAAACAGACCATCTAGACCCTGCTTGCGATTTCATTATTCTTCACAAGAAATTCTAGATTAGCTGCATTTGTCTGAGGATTTCTGTTAACTCCTGAGTACTTCTTTATTTTGCATTTGTTGATCTGCATTTAACTGAGAATGGGTTCATTTGTAATACCTGTCTTTTTCAGATATATGATATGGTAGCAAAGGGTAATTATTCTAAAAAAATACATTCAATGTGAGTGAAGGAATTTTTGGTTTGGCCTGAAAATGTTACAGAAGAGAGAAAAACTCAGTGAGAGAGAGGATTTAAAATAATTTTGCAAGGATGGTATCAATAGGAATTTTGGATGGATATGTTATAATCAAGCCAAGTGGAAATACGACAATGTTGAAAGAACAATAAATGTTAGTCTGACCCAGGTATAATCCTGGAGAGCTAAGAAGAGGTTGAGTCGATGGGCATTATGAAGAGCAGGCATCCAAAATGGAAAGCTCTTGAAATTCAGCCAAGAACTGTAGAAAATGCCCAAATATACTGGGAAATTTATAAATGGCTTAGAAGTGTTTTAGAAAAAAATAAAACTAAAAGAAATACAGAAGATTGATGAAGGGGCCCCACATTTGTTGAGGTTCAGAAATACGCCCTGGGATTATTGTGGGGTACACTCAAGTTCTAGTGTCAGTCTTTTAGACGTGTTTCACTTGTCCCTTCTATCTGGAGATGAACATCCAAGAGAGGAGGTACAAATTTGGCAAGACACTGAACAGCACTGAACACCGGATTTGGACTAAACATTATGGGAAATGTCAAGAATATGAAGGCAAGAATGCCGACATGGATTCCTACCCTTTCAGGGGGTGATGGTTGCTTTGCTGCTATGAAACCTGGAAGGGAAAAAATTTCTCTCCCTATCTATAAAATAAGGCAGCACCTCTAAATTGTCTCCTGATCAGATCATGTCCTATTTCAAAACCAATGGGTGGGGGGAGATATTCCACAAACAATGAAAGCGTTTTCTGCTTTTGGAATGTTGCTGAGGATGCACAAATTTTACCAAGTGTGAAATGTGGCCAATCAAAGGATGGGACTCTTCCACTATAAGCATAAACCACATATCCAGTCTTCAGTTTGACATCTCAGCAGTTTCTGAGTCCTTCATGAGCCAAGTTAGGCATGTGGTTTGTGTTGAGTTAGGAATATAAACCTCTGCTGGCTTTCTATGCTGCTTTTCTTAGAAGCCTCCCCGGCTCACCACCCCTACACCCCCCACAAATGAACACAGATGATTAAAAACAACAAATTTTAGCATGAATTAAAAAATTAGAACATGTGAAGTGTTTGCATGTGTTTTGCGCGGGGGACAGGCAGAAGTGTTGATGTGGAAAATCAGTGGTATACTGTTCTCAGTCTCCCGGCAGGCTGTCTTGGGCACGGGTCAGCAAATCATAGGAACGTAACAACCTTTTCCAGTTGGTCACTGCGATTGTTGCACAGTCCAGAGAGAGGAGACAGCAAGCTGGAATCATGTTAAAATCTTCCTTAGGAAAAGGAGAAGGATCGTTTCTCTGAGATTGTCTATGTGTGTTTTGAATGTATGTGCATAATAATAAGTCTCTATAACCATGAGCACTGTGTGTTTGTTGCACACGAATCTACAATATCTCTCTGGCTTTCAAGTTTTCTCCTAAGCAGTCAAAATTGCAAGAGCATCAAATAAGGGGGAAGTATATGTTTTTCTTTGGAATTTGTTATAAAGCAATGGTCTCAAAACCAATGGGTATAGAGAAATGGGCATTGCTACTACTATTGACCTTGGGGCCAGGGGTGGGGGTGGATGCAATTTGACAAAATTAAAATGTAAAATATGCATACATGTGATTCAGCAGTTGTACTGTGAAGAATCTATCTTAAAGAAAAAGTAGAAAAACGACAGAAAGATACAGCTAGCCAGATTAACATTTATACACACAGATATTCAGCTATGTAGAACTATTTGCACGAGGATTTTTTTTCAACATTGTAGTAGCAAAACTTTGGAAACAGCCTAAATGTCCATCAATGAAATGAATAAAGAGTTGTATGTTCACATAGTAGAATACAATACAGCAGTGAAAATGAACAAACATCTGCCCTATGCAACAATATGGATGGATTTCATAAACAGAATGTCGAGCCAAACGAAAACAAACAACACCTAGGAAGCTTTAAAAAAAATACAGATGGCCTGGTCCCACCCCAGAAATACTGAATCCCTACCTCTCTTCTGTGATGGTATTTGGGAACCAATGGCATTCAGGCACTGGGGAACAAGACCTGTCTCTTTCACTTAACTGCCAGTTGATCCTTCTGGGACAGAACAGCATGCTTGCTCTTGGCTCCATGCTGTGCTGGGGGAAACCCTGATGTTTAGATAAGGGGGTTAAAAAATACTTTTGAGCCCCTTCAAGATTTAACAACCCTTCCATTCAGCTTCTTTCAGGAAGAAATACCCTTGGGGATAAAGGCTGAACCTCTGGTTCCAAGTGGAAAAAATCACATCTCAGTTTTTTGGCAGGTTCTCTGGCAGAGCCCTGAGCTTTTAGAAAAGGATGATAGCCTTTTTCTTTTCCCAAGTAAATTTTTCTCATTTTACCCCAGGTACAACTACCGACAGTTAACATTTACTGAGCATCTGCCATGGATCAGACAGCAAGTCAAGTGCCTTCATTTACTAGTTACCATAAGGGTGGAACTGTTGTCACCCCCTTTTGGCAGAGGAGAAGAATGAAACTTCAGTCCATGCTTGTCCATAGCAAAAAAGCAGTAAGGGACAGAGACAGAACCAATCCTAAACCATTAGATTCTGAGGCCTGAGGCCTTGACCACTCGATAATATGCGTCTCAAGCAGCTCTGTCATGTGGTCCACACAATAAAAAAGAAGTGGGTAGATAGGATTACTTTTAACCTCCATATTAACTCATAACCAAATAGGGGGTATTTCTTGGCAGAATGGGCTGCTGCCAGTGGTAGAGAAAGAGGAAATAAAGAAAATACAGGCCAAATATGTGGAAATATATAGTTGCCTCTTTGTTCTCATGATACCAATTCATTTTGAGTGGGGGGGTTGGAATAATTGCTTAATTTGGGTGATTAAGGTTCCAAGTACTGCCTCGTTTCTTTGCACTAACGACAACAAAGAACAATCCCACATCTAAGATTGATCAAGTTGTAGTAGTGTTCATAGCTTTCTCTAATCCCCTGCCCAACTTCTACTCTCCAGAAAAGTCCTCTAGGTTCTTTGATATTAATGTGAAATGCATTCACAAGTCTGGGAAGGGAGAATAAGAGAGCTACTTTGCTCAGTGTCTCATTAAAGCCTTTTCTATGCACAAGAATGTCTCCTGCATTTATGGAAAGCTCTGCATTTTTAGCCCCTTTCCTAATCACTTCCACATTAATTAGTAAGGGTATCATTTAATAAATTATAGCTTCGTATCAGAGGAAAGCAGAGTTTATCTTAATTCAGTCAGCTGTGTGAAATACAGTACCCTAATTTTAGACCGCCAGTTCTGCAGATCCCTACGGTATAAGAGAATGACAAGTCTTCCAGAGGAAAATCCCAGTGGGTCCCCTACAAGTCTCACTTTTGCCTCCATCAGCATCCCTGGTGGGGCTTGCTGAAAGGATCCCAGGATACTGAGTGGCACCTTTTCTACCATTAGCAATTCAGAATGATTTGAATGCGAATCCTCCTAGCATCACATGAAAGCAACTCTGGTTCGAGCTGGGGCTCCAAGGGGGTCACAGGCAAGAGGTTCTGGTACAGGCTTCAATCTGGAGCAGAAGTCTGGGAGAATGGTGTGAAAGTTGGTGGCAAACACCAGACAATCTCAGTCCAAAAGGGGAAGCTTGACAGTCTCAATTATAATACGGCCAAGCAGGCATGCCTGCAATTATAGATTCTTGATTGATCTTGCTGGGAAACCTCTGGAGAAACGTTTTGTGGCAGGGCAGGGACAGATGATGCAAGTGTCAGCTAAGAATGAATAGGACCTGGAAGACAGCTGGAGTCCAAAAGAGAGACAACTGGGGCAGCCGAAGCTAGAGGAGTACCACACACTGGAGGAATGCTCCCAATGCCCTCTTTCTTTCCTCTCTTTACTACTCTCTTGGACTCACCAATGAGTGTTGGCTACCTTCCCGCCATCCATTATTCTAGCCTGACACTGTTTTTTCCTGCACTCTGAGATGGAAACCCAGGCAACAAACCCCAAGAATCCCAGCCAAGGGAAGGGACCAACCAATGAGAGTGCTCCTGATACATAGGAAGAACCTCTGCATCCATGACCCCTCTGTTAACCACAGGCAGCTAGAAATTTCCAGAGTTCAGTGATCTTCAGATCAGTGGTCCTAGATGCCCCAGAGATTCTGGTAATTGGTCTGGGATGAAGTCTGGACATCAGGATTTGTAAAAGACTCCAGGGTAATATATATGAATGTGCAGCCAAGGTGGAGACCACTGATGAAGACACTCCCCAGGAATACAAAACTGTGCATCCTTATCACGTTCCTCCACTGCTCAAGAATGGTGACCCCTTTGGAAATCACATTTCCTTTTCAAGAAAGAATGTCTGCTTACTTGTGAAACCTCACAAGTCCATACCTTTGGAGAAGAGCCATAGATTTGGAAAGTGACATCAACCATTGCACACTGACTATCTCACCAGGAGACACTTCTGGAAGGGTCAGAAAGTACCCAACCCTCCCAGGTGATGACTGTCATGTACGAATGTGGCCTGGGTCGTTTGGGGGACCACTGACCACAGCTTGATTGCTGAACCACCACTGCTGTCCATAATCCCCTGGCGCCTACTGCATAGGCTGACTGCTACATCAGGGATCCTAATTCCAAGGAGCTAAGACTCCCAGAGTCTGGAGGAAGGAAGCTCCTACTTGTCAGTTAAACAAAAGAATAATCCACAGCCCCCTTTCCAGTGTGTACTTTCGCTGTCATCCAACAGCCCATTACCATGTCACAGCACAGAGCACCCTTCCATAGGTCACTTTGTTTAAAATGACATGGATAATGCACATGTCAGCAAAGCTGACAGTCCTGGCCGTCCTTCAGAGATAAAAACCTCAAGGCGAGAGTCTGTTCTTATCTGGGGGACATGCATTGGTCTATCATCCAAGTCAGGCAGAACATGATTTCTCCAGAGAGCACTTTTTTCATTTCCTGATTTTAAGGAAATCAAATAAGCACCATTTGTCTTCATCTGAATATGCTTGACCTGCTCAAATGATGATGTCTCGCATTTTATAACAGGCTACATATGCTGAATTCAAATTAACGACAGAACAGAACAAGAGCCTTTAGATCTCTCTTCAAGGCTGGCAGCAGAGGAGGAGGGAAAAACTCTGGGCTTGGTGAAAAGTTCCCACTAAACTAACTACAGGATTCTAAGTAAAAACTACAAGCACAAAGGAGATGAAAGTCAAAGAACAGGGCTCAGAAAAGCTGGCTATACAGCAATGGATTCAGTGGAAAGTAAGCACTAGTCCATCCTTTTGGTGTCAAGCAATATAGAAACCATGACATTCAGGTATCTCTTTTTAAAATATATTGAGCAGCAGTACAAATGGAAAGAAATTTGGTTTGGGGATTGGGACAGCTAGAAAAAAACGAACAAACAGACAAACAATCCTTTTGCTTTAGGTAGCAGAGAGTTCACTTTACCAGGCTGTGATCCGATCTTCTGGCTCAAAAACCAAGCCCATTTTCTTGATCCATGGTGAGCTGGACACCCTGAGGCTGTGGTGACCAACAGCCGTGAAACAGAGTGTGTACCTGCTGGAAGAACCGCCCACCCACCTGGCCATCCTCTGGACAGAAGAGAACAGTTCTCATCAGACCACCCCTGCCCTCTCCACCCCAAAATGAAATTCCTTGGGACAGACATAAAACAGGACTGTAACATTTCTATCAAGAGGACCAAAATGTACAGAAAAGCAGGAAGAAGTATATGGGCCAATAAAATAAATGCAGATAGGACATAAATACCTAGAGTAAGTTTAATGTTCCAATCACAGGTTAAAAAAAAAATCAGATGAGTATTAAAATAAATAACTTCTTTTAAAATGTTTTTTAGTTTATGAGTCATCTTCCATAAAGAGAAAACTCAGCGTCCTATATACGCAATTTATTAAAGTATTTGTATAAAAAAAGTAGATTTCACAAATTAAACATGTTGTGTCTTATCATAGGCAATTCCACTGTGTGAATAATGTCTATTTTTCCAGAAGAGAAGTGGTGCTGTCAGCATGAAGCTAGCAGCCAGCCCATAAACTGTATGTATGAGAAACACAGTGTTTACAACATGCCAGGGCTGTGCCCACAAAGGGCTCTTACCTTCTCTTCCTGGTCACTGTCGCTGTCGCACTGAAAATGAAGGTAAGAAAATAGGGTTAGTTCAAGGACTGGGCATGTTTTGCTTTGATACAAAAAAAGGAAGACAAGTAAAGAAAATCAGAAATGCGGATTAAGCTGAAAAGAGTTTCTCCAGCTTATGTGTTGGAAACAGAATCAGTAGCAAAATGCCACAAAGTTGCTCCAAGGGTTTAATCTGATGCCTGTGCAAATGGCCCTCCCTGAAATCAGTTCAACAAGGTGCTCACGGAAGGGAGCAGCTCCCTCTTCATGGTAGAGGGATGGCCCCCTAGGAGTCAACCTTGCCACAGGACTACTACGAATCAAGATCATTCCACACAGTTTAGACCGAAAGCAATTTCTTAACCTAGACGTTCTGCCCTTTGTTAATGTGAATGGCTATATCTGGTAGAGTTTTCCTAACGGAAAAGAGGTAATCCCATAGGCATTATATCCTTTCATTTGGACTTTGAAGGAAACAGATCACGATGGCCAGGGCTCATCACTTGTGGTGGCTGCCTCTCCCAGGGTTTAAAGTTCCAGAGGAAAGAAGGAACATTTCCTGAAGAAGACATGCCAAGGATAAGAGGTTGGAGTAACAAATCGATAATGTGGAGAAAAAAATACACTTTAGGGCAGTAGACTCACACCATATCTGATAGATCCCAATTTCCATCTGTGAGTTGGGTTTGAGATAACCAGAGAATGATAATTAACTCAAAGCTCTGGGTTCCTTATTAGAAGTAAAGGAAAAAAAAGAATACAAAATTAAAAAAAAATCAAGAATGTTTTGTTTTCTACACAACTATGTGATGATATTGTGAGGCACTGATTGTATAATAGGGCTGGACTGTACATATGTGGATATTTTTCAATAAAAAATATTTTTAAAAAAGAATGTTTTCTTTTCTTATTGTGGATAAAACAATGGCACCATACTGTGTTTTGCTAAAGTGAATGCTCTGCTGATAAATACATTCATTCATTCACCTTTAGACATGATAATCCTTAGACAAACAAGATATAGGGTCATCCCTAAAACAGTTTTCAGTTCAGCAGTGGAGACAGAGGTAGAACACGCACACCGAGTAGAGATGTGGTGTGTTCTGAGCTGTACTCCAGGAAGAATTCTCTTCCCGGGGGGTGGAGGAGAATGGGTACCTGTGGGAAAAGAGATAGGTCACAGGCAGAGCAGTTTGACAACCAAAACACTGTCTAATCCAAAATGGTGCCATTGCTTGGGAAAGGGAGGAAAACAGATGACAGAGCAATTCTGAAGGTAGACTAACAGGACTCGGTAACACTTGGATATGGGAAGCAAGTAAGAGGTATGAGTCTAGGATGATGCCAGGGATTTTTATTTCGGCCACCTGGACATGGGAATTGATGTAGCTATGAACAGAAAGAGGAAATAAATTTGCTTGTAGGGCAGGCACTGCTGGCTAGATACCCATAGCCTTTCACCACCTCCTTCTTGCTAATCTGCACCTTCTCCTGACATTTTGAGGTTGAAAATGCCAGATACTCTCTTTTCCAATTTCCTTTGAAGCTAAGAGTGACCATAAAACCCATTTTCAGTCAGTGAGAATTGAGGAAATGTCTGCTAAGGATTCTGGAAAACTTCTTTCTCTCCTTGATAAAAGGAGGAAATCAGGAGCCCCCTGCTTCTTGTCTTTCAACACGACTGCAAGGATGTAATGCTTAGATCTGCGGCAGCCATCTTGCAAAAAATTGAGGGAAAAGCCAAAATAAAAAAACAAGACAGTGAAGCAAAGGGGAAGAAAAGGCCTGACACTAGTTGAGTCACTGAACAGACTACTTTTGGACTTTTCTGTTCTGAAAACAATGTTACCTTATCCTTTAAGCCACTATAATAGTGCTTTCAATTAAAAGAAAGAAAACACCCATTTAAATAAATACCTTGCTATTTTAAAGCACAGTTTGGAGACTGCTTCCTCTTTTCAGACTAAGGTATCACAGCCTTATAATAGACTAGATGGTCACAACTTCTTCTCCCACTGGCTCCCCAATGCCATAGTGTTATCAGATTTTTAGTGACAGCAATTTAATCAAGTACTAATGCATTATTTTCAACCAAGTTTCTGATCTCAGATTTGTCTACATTTACATTCTTTTGCCTGAACTCTTTGGCCTATTGTAATAAGTCAAAGTTAATATAATAAGCTAAGGAGGAAAATGGTCGAGATAAAGACTCTGCAGACCTAGAACAGGAGGGATGAAGAACATTAGTGTTCTGATTGTGATTTCTCCACTGCCTTTAATTAAACCCTCCTTGAAGTTCCTAAGTTCCGGGCATATTTTCAAGAATGACAGAGCATGAATCAGGAGGGGTGTAGAAGAGAGAAGAGCATTCTGCCAGGGAGGCTCATTTTCCCAGATATTCACAGCTCTCTTTGTGAGGTAATCAATGACAGCTGAAGGCTGTGGCACAGCATTTGCCCACATCCCCAAGGATCTGGTGTGCAGGGGAGAGAGGGAGTACGGAGTTGGAAAAGAACCCTCCGGCCCCAAATCCTAACAGCAGTATGTCCCCGGGAATGGTTATTTCTATCAAAGTGTTAAGCTTCCTGCTTTCCAACAGTCCAGTTCTAATTTCAAGGTCCACTTAATTCTGCATCAAGTAATTACTGATATACCCAGAAGCACCTTGTCTCCAGAGTTAAGCATATGGTGAAGAACTGAGACCTACTGGTATCCATTATGGAAGCAGCACGGATGCCAAGCCGATTAAAAATGCTCAGGCTCCCTGCACAACATGCCGGGTGAGTGACAGCTCCTCGGCGAGGCCAGTCGCGGAGTCTGCCAACACAGTCTCTGCTGCGCTGGGGCCCACATGGTGCGCTGAGAAAACAGTTCCATTTCTGGTATTAAATTCCCATACTGACCCGAGGACTTTGCCGTGAGCTCAGCAGGAGCGCACCATCCAATTTACAGCTCTGCTCTCTGGAGCCTCGAGTGCCAGCCCCTGGCAGAGATGAATGATGGTCAACCCCTCCGGCTCATAAATTATGCAAAGGCAATAAATGCACTCAGCAAACAGCGTCTAACATTTGCCTAGGCTGGCTCCTAACACACTCTGTAAAAAGCCAGAAGCTCGACACATACAAGAGGTCTATTCCACTCATAAAGGGGGTTTGTTGACAACCCCAGACGGAAAGAGAGCCACAGTCCTAAGGAGTCTTTCTGCTTCGCTGGCAGCAGTTTATGGGCCTGCTTGATGAAAAAGGGAGGCTGTTTTATAGAGTCAGTGTGGGTAGAATTCATGGCCTCAAATTCGCATTTAATACACTGTACAGCTTTCAGGCTCCAAGTTCAATATGTTGTGGATTTCGGGCCAAATGATTCTTGGTCTTCAAAGGTTGAAAGAAGAAGTGTCTGCTCCCCAATCCCTAGATACCCACTCCAATTTATGAGAGTTCACACTGAACCACCTCCTGACTCAGGTTTATGTTCTGCATGAGCCTGGGAAATGGAAAAGGCATGTCAAACGCACAAACGGGGTCCCAGCTGATTTGACCACTTTAAGCATTTTGACATCGGGGTCTTGCTTTGGTTTATTAGCAAACAGGTTGCACACTAACTACCAGCTTGAGGTGACAGAGTATCTCCAAGACAAGATTTCAAAGTCCTTTATGAAAAGGAGAAAATATTTTCCTCCATTTTAAAAGCAAGAAATCTAAAGGCACAAATAGCCCTTCCACCCTAGACGGGGAAGAATTCTTGGTCACTTATTCTGCAGACAAAGACATGACCTCAAGCCCTCAAAGACAAAAGGAAGGAACAGGAGCCAGGAATGCCAAGCCATATGCTCTAATGCAGAATTCGAAAGGGATTACTTAACCTGAGTACCCGCCAGCCATTTCAACATACCCACAACGCAACTTCACCCTTACCTTCTCTTCCCCTCTAATTTCACAAATGAGAAATGAAAAGTTGGAGGCATTTTACTTTACCCAAGTAAGTACCATCACCTAAATTCTTCAAATGATGAATCCACCCACCTGATATTTTCTCCTTTTAAAAATTAATACACGTTTCTTGAACATGTTTAAAAAATCATCTATAAACCTACTATCCATAGGTAAATACTGTTAACATATATGTACCATTCTTCCAAGCTTTTTTTTTTAAGGGAACATATATAATCCTTCCCACCCTTCATAGACACTACTTAAAAAAAGAAAAATGACTTCCTCTTATTTTGTAACTTGCTTTTTTTTCTCCACAGAACGTGTCAAATATTTTAATATAATCAATAAATTTTGCCCTGCAATATCTTTAAAAAGGCTGCACTGTGCTTGTAACATAATCTAATAAAAAAATTCCCTAGTGCTGGATATTTAGATCGTTTCCGCTTGAACATGCTGGAATCTTTCCCTTTGTACACATTTACCAATAGCGTTCTTTTCTAGTATCTTTTAATGGCCCTTCCTTTTCTGTATATTCTTTAATGTCACTGTCTCCCCAGAGTTGCACTTGCAGTTCTATTGTTTCTATATGATTTCCAGGGGAGTCCTCAACTAATCCCTTGGTTCCATCTACCATTTATATGCAGAGTTCACAAAATCTCCATTTGCCAGCCGTGTGACTCTGGGCAAGTTACTTAAACTGCCTGTGTCTCAGTTTACTCATTTGTAAAATGTGGCTAACAATAGCATAAGATGGTGAGAATAAAATCTGTTAATCATGTAAAAAGCTAAGTCAGTGCATAGTGCATAGTGTGCATAGATGATGTTTACTAGTGTTAATATGTTTCTGTTTGCTGTACTTCCTCTCCCTAAACCCTGTAAATACCCCAGACTCAAGTATCCATTTAAATCCAGGCTCAGCACCTTTTCTCACCCCAGTCCTGGTCCTCTCCCATGCTGTTTTTGATTAAAAACATTCACTATGCTTTCACTCAACTGCATAAGTGAAGAGTTTTATTATCCTTGACTCCATCTTTGAGCAAACTTCTTTTACTCTCTCACTTTCATATCAACTCCACTTTCTAAATCTTTTCTATCTCCACAGCCATGGCCTTACTTCAAGATTTTATTTCAAGAGGCTAGTCACTGCTTTCCAGGAGTTCTTGTTTCTTTCTTTCCTAATCTAAGTCTCTAGTGACCAGAGTGAATTTTCTAAGTCACTTTGATCATGAAACTTCCCAGGGCATATAGGACAATGAAGCCTCTTCACTTTCTGCTTCCAACTACATTTCCTTACACTTCCCCCAAACAAAGCTTGCTTCTCAAGCTTTCTGTGGTAAAGGACCTATTTTTTGTTGTTCTATTTTCTTAAATTTCCAATACCTTGTGGATGAATACTTTTGTAAAATACAAGAAAAAATAAATCACTAGAAAAATGAAAAAGAAAAACATATGGAATATAACTGTTAAATTATTAGATTCAACCCATGTAAAATTAATCTATGGACTTGCTATGAGAGTTTCCAAAAGCTTACTCTCAACTGCCATACTAACCTCACCACCAATCAGTTACGAATGCTCACGGCCTGGCTTTGGTCTGAGTCCACACTTTGAGTAGCACTACCCTCAGACATCCCTTGCTTCAGTCAAACCACTCACATTTAGTCACATCCCCATTCCACATCCCCACTGCTATCCTTGCATTTAACAATTCCCTCTCCCTGGATTTCTATTCTCCCAAGTTTCTACCTAACCTGAAAACTCAGTAACTTCTGAGTCTTCCAACATTCTTCTAGACAGAATTAATTGCTTCCATCTCCATCCTTCACAAAACTGTATTTTAATTGTTTGCCACAAGGTCTTTCCTACTGGAGAGTGAGCTCCATGTAGGTAAGGGCAGTGCTTTGCTCATCATCTTTGTATCTTCAGACCTTGGGACAGAGTAGATAATCATATTGATAAATCAATCTCCTCCTTCCTCAGAATTGTTTAGAATTGTGGCTGATTCCATGCAATATAAGCAAACTATTATCTAAAAGGTAAGCAATTCCAAAGAGAAAAAGCACAGAAACATTGACTAACTTGGCTGCTTAATATAATGGGATTATGCTTCAACATACTGGGCAGAGTTAGAACTGTTAGCGGAGTTTAGAGTTGGGGCCCAGAAAAGATGGGTTAAATGATTCTGTATACTTTCTCAAAAGTAAACATTACAATTTCCAGTTGGGGATTTCAATTTCTATGTTCTAAGATTCTAGCCCAAATCAAAATAAGTCAAGGTCTGTGACATTTTCTTTGCCTTATTCAGAATGTAGGAACAAGATGGAATTGTAGGTACCTGATGATGGAATGCATTCTTAAGCAGAAAGTAGCAATCATTGAATATATCACATACAATGACATTGAGGAGGGCAATGCTCTCTATTCTGCTCAATGGACCTTGCTGGAACAGTTATTTCGTATCTCAAATCCATTTATCATTGCCACCAAAGATGTCAAGGCTGAACACCACTGCTGAACAAAGTTATTTTATTCTTCAAACTGCTTAAAAGGAAATGAGAGGAAAATGAGGGAGAACCCTAACTTGTAAACCACAGTGTCTAACATCAAGTACAATTTAACTTTGCTGGTGACAAAACAAATAGATTACCCCTTGGGGCAGGTGCATTATCTAAAAACTGTAAAGATATCCCTCATCTAAAAGTAATTTCAGAAGAAGCCACCTGCAGAAAACATGACACTTATTTTCTTATTTAAAGAACTAAGGTAGCAACATGGTGTCTAAAAACACATCCACCATCATCTTCTCATATGCCCAATCCCTTGAACAGGCAAAAATGGGCAGCCGCTTTGTGCCACATGGGCAGTTCTGATGCTGTCTCTTAACCCACAAAGCTCTCACTTCACATTGTTTATACTGCTGTCATACTGTTTTCGGATTTCAAGTGAAATGTAAAGTGATTGGGGCCACAGAAATAAAAAGTAGAACTTGTTAATCTTGAAAATGGCTTGAGGTTTTTACTGGCTGTAATATGATGTCACTGGCATCTCAACAATCACTGTGCCTGATTAAATAAAATAGCTCAGATAAAATGAAAGCCTAATTAAAAGATCTGTCTTCCAAAGAATAGTATAAGAGATAAGGGAAAAAAAAAAGATAAGGATAAAACTTTCGGCATATTTGAAAACGACAAAAAGTCCACTAGGCTTCAGCTGTTCAGGAGGTACAAAAGAGTGTAAACTTATTTGGAAAGTGCTACAGCCCGTGCAATTCTGTTCCGATAACCTGTCATTTCTATATAGGGAGTTCTCAGAATCTCATATTTATGCAAGTTCTTAGCATGAACTGGCCAGAGCTAAACCACTGTACTCTGAGGGGGGTAAGGGAACAATGAACACTTCTTGTTCTGCCCCCCATCCCCAACCACCCCGGGTGTCTGCAATGATCAGACACTTTCACTCAATAAATATTTTTAAAAGAGACTACTATGTGCTGGGCTCATTCTGACTGCTCATTAGAAGTATAAATATAGTGACAGAAATCCAGTTGCCCAAACCTGAAGTTTTAAAGCTCATAAGTTAGCTTGCAATATATTTATTTTTCCTTTTTGTCACTAAGAATTTTTTATAAAATCCAGGTATATTTCATAAAACAATCCGTATGTTGTAAATTTCCACTTAGTTCATTAAAATGTTGTTGGGGTTTTGGAAGTGGGGAAAGAAGTAGAGATTTCACAAATCTTTGGAGAATCAGCATTTTTCCCCCTTAGAAGAAAGGAAGTCACATTTTGCCAAGTATAAACATACATAAACCCCAAAGATGAAATTTACTTAAAACCAAGAGCCCATAGCCTTGATGGCTGCCAAAGTCAGAAAAATGAATTTCTTGTCCAATGGTAAAACTGACCGTCTAGGACCCAGTGATTTGTAAACGGTCTCTTTTAAGCTGAAGCAACAGATTCTTTTCTTTGCCTCTTTGTCACTGATTTACTGATTCTAAGTCATCAATAGCTTTAATCTGTACCTGCCTGGGGAGCTATTGCAAATGACTTTGAAGACGGTGTGAAGGAAGAGTTTATTATGAGAGCACAGTGTTATAATCAGGGAGATATTCTGGGTGATTTTTTTCAGCAGTGTTCTATCTGTGACCCCCTGGAATGCTCAATTGTCCCTTTCTCTACCACAGTTGCTGTGCCTTTGGATGGGGTCTGAGACCCCCAGGTTTGCTTCAACTGAAGCCTGGTTCTTTTTGGAGTCCTGTGTGAGCTAATAAAACCCAAATTTGCTGATGGTTAAAAAGGAAAAGTATGTTATGGGTTAAAATAATACAAGAGTCTATTTTTTCCGCTGTGTTGTGATCCATAGAAATCACCCTGAGCCTTTTCCCTTTCTTCTCTGCCTGGGAAGCCAATTGCTTTGATTGCAGTGATATGAGCTAGCTAAAATGACTTGCCCTTGCTTGTGAGGCAAATGGAACATGCTAATAGAACTTATCGCATTACCCGATGCAAAAGTGCCATAGCTCATTACTTTAAGATAAAAGGATATCATTGCAGACGGCAAGCAGAATTGACTTTCTGAGGCCCGACTTGATGATGATTTAATCAACTGCTCTCTTTCACTTCTCATCTCTGCGCCTGTCGGTTTCACAGGTGCCGTTAAATGAGACACTCAGAAAGTGAGCGGAGGGAAAGAAATTGCTGTCATTACTTTTCAAGAAAGGAGGTATGCAAATTTTCGACAGAAAGATTGCGTTCATAATGGGCCTGGTAAAATACAAGGATCATGCTTGACAGGTGAGGGCAAGCCATTTGTATGTCCTTAAAGCGAAGCAATCGTCCTCGTTTAGAAATGTGCTCGGTAAGAGAAATTACAAACGAGAGGCCAGCCTGGCAGGACTGGCGGGAGGTGGGGGCTGAACCACAGAGGGTGGGTCTGAGCTGGTACCAGTTCTGAAAGGGGAGGAGGGTTTTTAAGATTCAAGTAAGCTGAAGCCGGAGAGGGAGATGACAAAGCATAGCTGTTCTTTCAGTCTGAACCAAAATACCAACAAGTTCTTGAAAAGACCATATTATTCTCCTTCATACACAACTGTAAAAGCCAGATTCCCTGGGTTCAAGTCCTGGCTCTACCATGTATGATCTGTCAGACCTCTGGCAAGTAACTAACCTCTCTATGCCTCAGTTTCATCATCTTATAAAACGGGACTACTGACGGTATTTACTTCATAGGGTTGTCAAGAGCATGAAGTTAATAAATATTTATGTAATAAAAGTGTATAATAAATACATAAAAATAAAAAGACTTAGAACAGCACCTGCCACACAGGAAGCACTCAATAGATGTTAGATACTCATTCATTCTTAAACAAAGACCGAGTCTCTTTTTTTTTTTTTAAATTTAATTTTTATGTGACTGTGTGTCAGGTGCTAGAAATCAAACATGCTCTAGTTTAGATTTGATGTAATTCCTCACTGATTTCCCAGATATGCCTTGCTCCTCAGGCAGATGGTGAGCTCCTTACAGAGTTGCCTGGTTGTCTCTGGAATCGTCACAGGGCCTAGCTAGTCTTGAAGACACCAAAGGATGCTCAATAACATTTTGATGATTTATGGATTCCTTCCTGCCTTCTTCCCTCCTTCCACATATCTGATGCTGCCTGTGGTGCTCTAGTCCTTTGAGAAATCTCCTCTTGGAGCTGGAAATGTCTGTCTTTATTTGAGAACTCAGGTAGTCATGGAGTGCTCTAACCTGGGGAAAGAATGGTGCAGCCAGCAAGAACAGACGTCTGGCTTGAATCCCCTTCAGGAAGGCAGAATGAATCTGAATAGATTATATGATCAGGGTTGTATGAACAGAGGTGTTTTTTTCATCCACTTTGCCTTCAATTGGTAATTGTTCTATTTTCTCCAACACTCGAAGTGAAAGCATCTTTCTTAAAGTGCTTGTAACTCTGAGTTCTTTTTTCCCAGGTAATGGAGCTGCTGCAACCATTCTTCCTTCCAGCACTTATGGTAGTGAGTCACTGAATGCAGTTCCTGCTCTCCATGCTAAGTGACACCTCCATGATTCAATTCCCTCCAAAGGGACAATGTCCACCCCGGGCAACATGACGGAGAGAGAGGGAGACCCAGGGCAGCAGGGCATCTCTGGGCTATTTGGAAAGGCCTGGTTCCTGGAGCACATTTTCACATCTTAGCTCTGCAACATGATTCATTCAGGTAGGGGCTCTGCCTTCAATCTTTTGGATTCTCCATTGGAATGATCTCACAGCATTTTTTTCTGTGCCAATCAACAGCTGGCATTCATTAAAAATGAATCCTGACAACAGTCCTGGGAGGGAACTATTACCACACTTCCATTTTAGGCATGAGAAATTAAGGCTTCCAAAGACAGAGACAGTACTTGAACCCAGTTCTTTTGTTTGAAGTTCATGTTCTTAGTACATGATGCCATCTCACTTTTTCAAGCACACTTCACGAAGAAACTACTTGAAAATGCTTTTCTGAATGACTGGTTGGCAGAGGGTAAAATAAGAGGCACGCTGAACCTGAGAAGAGGCTGTAATGACGTTTTGCAGCAATGCATCCAGTCAGCCAGCCACATTTCTACTCTACACCAGAAAGCTCTCCCTTATATGGAGGGACCTGGCACCTTACCTGGCACACAGGAAATGCCCAATAATTCTGAGGGTTTTAGTTAGTTGGACCAGGTTCAAAATATGACCCCTCTATTTAACAACCCTGCAGTCTTGGGAAATATCGGAGTCCACTTTGTACCTGTATATGGGGACAATACATATTCCATAGGGTGTCTCTGAGACTGAAATGGGTTCAGCTTTTGAAAGCAACCAGAAAAAATATCAACACTTTTATTTTTTCCAATTCTTTCCATGAAAACTATATCACACACAAAAATCAGGTAACTTAATAGTTATTTAAATGTGGGATTGTATTTTGCATCAGAGGAGAAATCATATACTGCAAGGACTTATGTTTGGGAGTTGTTTGAAGACCTGATTCTATGCTATATAAAAACATAAACAATGGCTGAAACAAACAAAGCCAGAAACTATCATTCACTCTCAAAGAAGAGAACAACAGAAATTTTACTAGTAACTAATGGTTTTACTTCACTGATAAAATACCAACAAGGCAAGATATTTTAGAGTTAAATTTTCTGAGTTCATTTAGATTCTTGCACATTTTATTTTATTTTTGTGGATATATTTTAGGCTTATTTTTCAGTCAAATAGTAGTTACTAATCTGTGTATAGAGACTAAAGTAAAATGCACAGTTAAAAGATTTGGAGTCTATTGTAAATTATACATAGTATAATAATTACTTATGGGCTTTGACATATTAAGATGTTCACTTAAATTCAAAGTGGCAAAATAAATAAATAGATAAATAAAATGGATAACAAAACCACAAAGTGGTTATTGGTGCAACTAGGAAGCCAGCTATTTTGGAATTTATTCAGAGATTCTGACCAGTCAGAAATAGGAGATATTTGGATAGACTTTCACACAGAGATTATTTAAATGCAAGGATTGACCTAACCAATCAACCATCAGCATAACCCTTGGGAAGAGACAAAACTTTCCAGGGTATTAACTTTGGTAAGTTAACTGCAAAACTGAAGATTGGTTGAGATGATAACTCAAGTGTCTGGCATTTAGTAGGCACTCAACTCAGCAGACTACTTCTACTACTTTAGGAATGTGCGTTTCCACTTCCATATGAAATATTTTCAGTGTTTTAGCACTATCACTGCCTCTTTTGGCTTCTCTGGCTATAGTTCAGCTTTCAGTTCCCAGTGCTTCTAATACTGTGACTAGCTTCCCTGAATGCATCGCAGATTTTGCTCATATCCTATACTTCCTGAACGTCGCTCTTAGTACTTGCTCAACAAATATATGTGAAAGAATGAATTCACAATTTACATTAGCAAAGTACCCAAGGAAAAAGTCATAGAAAGTGTTTAATTAAGGTGAGCAAGAAATATACAATGGTTGGTGGAATGAAGTAAAGGTGTTTGAAATTGGTGGTGGCTGAACATGTCCATGAGAAAGTCATGGAAATAATTTATCAGTAAAAGTAAATCCTTAGAAAATGTACATTTGTCCTATACATTGACAAATCAGATCTTAAGGTTACTCCTTTAAGAAAATCAGGAAACTCAACAGCCTAAAATATTTCTTTTTACAATGGACTCACTTCAAGTCAACTAAAGTAATTGAAATTGAATAGGAAGAGGGAAAACGGTGTTCACTGAGCTGAGACAATGGCCATATCCTAAACTTCCCACCAAAAATTTTGCTTTTTGTTTTTAAAATGCAGTATAGTTAAATGCTGAGCTAAAGGAATGTAAATATAGCTGAAGGCAAACTGATTTACAAATGTTAGGAGGTTGTTCGAGAGACACCTCGGCCTGCTATTACAAAGGATCCAAAAACCGATTCCTTTTCCTTCTTCTCTTTATGGGGAATCTGCTTTCACTTTTGCTCCTCTTAGAATTCATCATATTAATACTAGGATTCTAAATCAAATTGTACCTAACAACAGTCTTTCTTTTAGGATGGCTTGAAAACCCAGTGTTCTCTTTCACAAATAAGGAAGGGTAGGATTACTATAAATTGTCTGTAAGAAAATACAAATTGCCAAGATAAAAACACCCACTGGTCGGCCCTTCTCGAGTTTCCTGTTTTGACATACTATATGCAGTAATTTGGTACCCACAATATCTTATTAGAAAATGAATGTGCTATTTTTCTGAATGCTGCAATTACAATAATTGAATTTAAAATGGGGATTGAGTTTCTCTATTTGGAGGGAAAGAATAATTGTGTATTTCTGATTAAAATCAGGGGGACTGAAAAGAAGTTGTATAAATTCCAGCTTCAATCTCCCTGAGTGACTCCTTGTCAGGCCAGAAAAGCAGTTAGCCAGGAAAAAAAGACTAATTCCAACGCAGAAAAATGGACCAGCACCTCAGCAGCAGGCACTGTCTTTGGCCTCATTTGCTTTGTCTCCTGGCCTCCAGTCACAACACCCCTGCGACAGAGGCAATCAGAACAAGCCGGCATTGTTACATTTTAAATGGCAGCCATGCTGGAGTTCCCCACTGTGTCAAAAATTAAGAGTTAAAATGCAAGGAAAACAAACATCTCTTTGTGTCGAAAATGCCTGTCCGCTTTTGGAGACTGCCAACATTTTGGAATAGTTTTTATTTCTCCACTATAGAACCTCTCTGGGTGGGGAAAATGTAATGGCAGAAAAGGTTGGGGGGGGGGAGGAACTAATGCTATTTTCTAAAGGGCTCAGCTTCCTTTGTTTTAACAACAACAAAAAAACACATTAAAAGCCACCTTTAAGGTACAGATGTAGGAAAGAAAGGGGAAGGAGAGAGAGGGCTATCCTGATTTTTATGCCTTTTTATTTTATTTTTGATGGTATCATTCAGTCTTCTGAAATCCCCTTTATTTTAAATGTGAAGGTTAAATTTTATCTCACAATTCCTTTAAGATCCTTAGAATACAGCTTCCTAAAGTAAGAAAAAATTTTTCTAGCAAAAAGTCCACCATGGAGGGTCTCTTTACACTGCTTACTATTCTTTTAAATGGCTTTACTGTGGTAAAAAGGACCACAAAAAACTGCATGTATTTAAAATGCAGAATTTGATAAGTTTTCACATGTTTACCATCTCCACCATTAAGATAGGGAACATATCCATCACCCCCAAAGTTCCCTTATGCTCTTTTGCAACCCTCCCTTCCTGTTTCTCCTCTACATGTGCCCTACAGAACACCCTCTGCAGCCACTGATCTGCGTCCTGTCACTACAGATTATCTTGCATTTTCTAGAGTTTCATATAAATGGAATCATACAGTACATACTCTTTATGTCTGGTTTCTATCATTTATGGCTTACTATTTTGACAACTAATTAAAAGGGAGCCTGCTAGCTCCAAAGTGGAAGGCAACCTTCAGAGGCTGCCTAGTCCAGGGTTTGCAGTCATTCCCGAGGAATAGGCCCGATTACTTGGCCTTACTTTATTCTTCAGCTTTATTATGTACTTCAGTAATCAATAAGCACTTCTATGGCAGAGGGTTTATTTTACCCCATAAATCCAAGAAGGGGAGAATGATATTAAGACATCAGTATGGATAGGCTCTGCTGCACTGTAACACTACGAGGAGAACCTGGCAACAGATTTAAATCTAGGAAGGTTACGGAGCAGTCACAGCTTCCTGGCTGGATGGCAGGGGTCGTAAAAGTCTCAGGTAAGATCTACAGCAACTTCACTGTAGACCTATGGAACTCTCAGAGCAAAAAATCCAAGCTGAGCAGGCCTGCTTGTCATCTACCCTGAAAGAATGATAAGCAATGGCCTGACCGGAATGTGAAGAGCCCCTCTCAAAACTCCACACTAATAATATTTCTTAACAGAACAAATAAAAAGATAGACAAATACTTATGGCAGGCTGGCTGCACAGAAAGCCTTGCTCCAACCTAGGAAGAAGCCTACTTGGTAGCTGCCTTATAGTCCCCGGAGGCTCTTAATTCTCTCCACAGCAACTTCTTGCCCCAGGGCTCCTAGATAATTATCACTGGAGCATCTTTTCTCCAGTCAGCCCAGGGAGACTCAGCCTTCCTTTCAATAGCAAAGAGGTCAATTCATGGAAGAGGAAATATAAATGGCACAGAGAAAAAATGTTTGACCTCACTAATACTACATGGATTTCAAATTAAAAAGAGATATTATTTCTTTTCATCTATCACATTAGAAAAAATGTAAATGCTAATACTCAATGTTGGCAAGGTTGTGGAGAGGCAGACACTTCTTCATTTCTGGAGGACTGTCATTTTCCTGTCTGGAAAATAATTTTTCAATATGCATGGGAAGAAAAATAATGCATCACAATTTAACATTTTTTATACAATTTAGCAGGCCCTTGTCTTTCGGATATGTATATGTATATGTATATCTATATCTAAATACGTAACTCTGCAAAAAAAAAAAAGGAGTAGGAATATCTTTGAGAATTTATGTTTAAAAATTTCATCATGGAGTTAGGAAATAACCTAATAACACATTATTTATATGGCTACTGTCAGCACATACTAAGGGCCAGGAAATATGCTTTGCATACATTTCCTCTTTTAACTTTATAGCAACCCCCTGGGTGGAGGCTTTAGTACTTTTACGTATAAGAGAATGAGGTTCAGAGACATAAAGTAACTCACCAAGAACAGTCACACATCTGTAAGAACAAGATCCAGGTACTGGAACCCAAGTACTTCTCAGTCTCTGCACTAATCAAATACATCAACTTCACACACCTAAAGGTCCCCAAATTGGAGAGCAGGTTGATATGTCAATGTGGTGGTCACCCATTAAAAATACTAATCATAAAGAATTTTGTTAAAATCGAAAGTGATCACAGTCAAAGGGAAGCTGAAATAAAAATCCTAGAGTTAATCTTGGATAAGTTATATCTCTTTCAGGTTCAATTTTTTTTCCATCAGTAAAATAGGGACAATAGTATTTGCCACTGAAAGTAGTAGTGAGGAGATAATCCATGAAAAATGCTATTTCCAGTGTATTATTATTACAAGTAAAGAAAATGCATACAAATTATATGTAAATGTTACTCTGAATTTGTTAAACACACACAGAGAGGAAAAAGACTAGAAAGAGATGCACTGCACTGTGTACAGTGTTTATGTCTGAGGGATTTAGAAGTTTGGGTTGTTTTTACTTTCATCTTATAATTTCTGTCGATAATTTCTAATTTTCTTCAATGATCATCTATTATTTTTCAATTGAAAGAAAAAAGGATATTCTCCCCCCAACCTCCTACAGAAATGAGATGTCACTCAAATGCTGGAGTCCCAAGGTCCTGACTAACTGACACTGATCTTCAGAGGCCATTGAGTGGCAAAGAATAATCTCGTCTTTCAGAGCAGTAGGTTTCTCTGCTCAGAGGCATCCCCAGGGTAGACGTCTTTGTGATGCAGCATGTTTGGCTATGACTTTTTCTGACTAGCTCACCAGTCAGAAAGCTGTTTCCAGATTTGGGTTCTGCCACTTAATAGGAGTGCTTGGGTAAATCACTCAACCTTGCTTTGTTTCCTTATCCATAAAATGGGAATAATAATAGTATGGCGCTCTTAGGTTTGTGTCAGTATTAAATGGAACAACCAATGGATTTAAGGCCCTTAACATAGTGTTAGGTCATAATTAATGCCCAATAAACATTAGGTATTGTTATCACCATCATTATCATTATCTAGGCTTCCCCCTCTTGTGCTGGAGTGACCGAAGATTGAAGTGTTGTGAAAGTCAGCCACATAGGCAACAGATGCCAAGCAACATAAGCACCCCCTGCAAACCCAGGAAAGCCCAAACAATCTTTAGCCTCCTTTACAGGTGGAGTCTTGGAAGCAGAAGGGCTAAGCAGGGACAGGTGTTTTGCTAGGAGGTGAGAGGATAGGAGCACGGGGATATAGTTCTCTGGACATTGCAGCTGGTCTGACATGCCCTTCACGATAGGGGAGAAGCAGATGGTCATGATGAGAAGCCCCAGGCTCAAAGGTTCCATGGGATGAATGGAACAGAAGAAGAAACCTCCAACTTGCCTTACCATCTCAGACTGAAAAGCTCTTCCTTCCCAGTGCAGGGAAAGCACACAGAAGGTAGACAGTGCCTGTCTTCCTTTTGGAGAAACAGCTTTTTCCAAAGCTTCTGAAGAACACTCCACTGTGCCTTGGAAAAGGAACATGTAAGTAACGGTTTGCAAGCTGCCAAGAGCGTGGGTTTCA